>NW_026719376.1:0-11377 GCF_029784015.1 Lycium ferocissimum | reverse complement strand
TTATCAACATAACTTCCATAACAATAACACAACCAAATACTAACAAAATAGTCACTACCTAATTTCTACACACACACCTATATCACACGGCCACACACACACGCACTTCCATAACACATAAATTTCATTCACTTCACACCCTATAACACGCACGACACACCAAACCATCCATAACATAAAAAGAAGGTGAATTCTTACCTTTTTCTCCAACCCTTCTCTTGGCCAACTTGTATGAATATGAGTCTTTCTTGCCCAAATGAATACTCCACCTTGTTAGGCACCCTAATTAGTAGAGAGATGATTTTTTGAGGAATTTTTCTCAACTTTTTCCTTGAATTTTCTCTTGGCCGAAAGGCCTTGGGTTTTCTCCTTCTTTTTTTTCTTCTTGTTTTTCCTTGAATTTTCTAGAGAATTATGGAAATAAGATGACTTAGTCATCTATTTAAATCCATGCATGAATTAATTTTTGGCCTAGCCCATGTCATGGCCGGTCTGGGCCTCAATTAATTCCAACAAAAATCTTTCAAGCCCACTTATATTTTGGCTAGGTCTCGTAATTTAGAATATTTTTTTCCAACTTCCAAATTCGCCCTTCGTCTTCCTCCTCCATGTTTCCACGAGTCATACCGCGAATTTCCTTTTATGCCCCTAACGTTCCTTAATATTTCCACTTCTAAATTCTTTATAAGCAACTCATATGCTTAGCAAAACAATAATAAGACCTTGGTTGCCATCTCCCCGCAATTACCTTGAATTACCCGAATGCACTAAAACGCGGGATATAACAACTTTTGTCATGACCCAAACCGGTAGGCCGTGACTAAAGCCCGAGCTGGACACTCGTATACGAACCTACTAGACATAATCAGACTGAAGCTAAGGACGATGCGGCAATTTGTAAAAGCATGTTGTAGACTCATAAAGTTATATATCAGAATGAACCTATCTCCTGAGGAGTCACAGTTAACCAAAACATACCAAAATATGCAAGCCGACAAGGCTGCCACTGTACACGAGAATATCCAAAACGAACTACGTCTATAAAGCTGACCAAACCATATATACAACCCACACATGTCCACAGACCTCTAAGAGTATAAGAGTGAAATATGGCAAGACAGTTCCGTTGTACCCCTAAATATACATAAGCCTATATCGAAAGGATCTGTACCAAAATGACTCAAGCTCCGGAACGATGGAGCTCTCCAAGCAGCCGAGTAGATGTCCTAAGCTGGAGGATCACCAAACTGAGTATTTGTACCGCGGCATGAAACGCAGCCCGAAGAAAGTGGGTCGATAGAGAGATGTCAATATATAAAATAAGTACAGTAATGAAGATCATGACTGAGTGAAAAGATGACCAGAGGTAAGTATGATAACCAAGGAATACCAGTGCATTTGTACCTTATGAGGTGAGTCATGAATGTATATTCCGTATACCGTACCCGACCCATTATGGGACTCGGTGAGATAATAATATATATAAGATACCCGGCCCATTATGGGACTTGGTGAGATAATAATATATAAACGTGCTCCCATTATGGGACTCGGTGAGATAATAATATATAGCGTACCCGGCCCATTATGGGACTTGGTGAAATAATATATAGCGTGCCCGGCCCATTATGGGACTCGTGAAATAATATATAGCATACCCGACCTCTAGTGAGGGACTCGGTGAAGTGATGCAATGGCAATGTACACGAATAGAATATTAGGAGCAATCATGTACAAACTGAATCATCATTTGGGACTCGAGAGAATAAATAGGATGAACCAACACTTGGGGAACTAAAGACAACTGTCATGTCAAGTACCACTGAGAACTAGAGTTCATTGGAATCATATGTGTTCGTCGTTGGTTCGCTTTATGTAATTCATGCCAAAGAAAGAAGAAGGAATAGCTTTACATACCTTGAAGCTTATCTATTTGTCCAACTTCTACTTCTCGAACTCGCAAATCTACAACAAGGGAATTCGACTATCGTTAGGCTCGTTATCAAGTACTTATCTTAAGCCTTTAAATTAACTCTTTCTAGAATCTGCCGAATTCCGGCAGCATCTCCCCTGTTTATATCCCTAGCCCGAAATCATAATTCAGCAACCAACAACAACAACAACAATACCAACATCAACCATATCATTACCAACACCATTATGTTCCATAAAACATCCCACACGATGTTTTCCAACTTTCTCAACTAACAAGCCCATTATATGACTGTTTAATAATTTTACCCTCGTAAATAAACCGAAACTAATATTAATAAGGAGAGATTCATACCTTACTCCCAATATTATTGCTATATCTTCACTTTCCTTCTTGAACTTAACCCAAAGCGCGTTATGTGCATATGCTTTTATAATCGCAAGTATACTGCCGGGACCGAATTCGGGAATTATACCTTATTTGGGCTTAAAAGTTGGGGTTGGGAGTTGGGAGTTGGAGAGAATTCTCCAGATTTTTAGGGAAGGTTTGGGGTGCTGAATGAGGAAAATAAGGGGGATAACCCCTTTTTATAAGGTTCGGGGTCCGCACTGAGCGACATAAAAAATTTCCGCTCGTTCGCACCGGGTCTTGGGCTTGTTCGCGCGTGCTTATTTTTCGCCCGCGCGTCCATTCAAAAAAAGAAAAGTTATAACTCTTGATCCCGATATCGTGTGAGGGCCCACGAACTATGGTTGGAAATTTAATTCAATTATCTACAACTTTCATTTTGTTGTGATTCCAAATTCCAAACTTATCATGGCGTTTTGGCCTCTTTAAGTCAGATCATCCGAAAACGTATCCTTAAATCATCCTTTTGGAGGGCTTATGCCCACATTTTGCTTAAGGGTCTTTCTTAAGATTTTCTCAACTTCCCATGTACTACTCTTATAATTTTTCATATGTCCTTTATAAAACCCCGACATGTGGTGTTATATCCCGTATTTTGTGCGTTGGAATATTTTTTAAGTTGGTTGCGACAAGTTATGGACAAGACTTTTAATCTTCGGTTTTGTTGATTTTGTGTTAATGCACGAGTTGCATATTCATCTTTTCATTGGCATGGAGTGTTAAGGGTAAATTGGGAATAAGAAAAATTTGGGGTTAAAAGTGAATTATGAAAAGTTAAGCATTTCATGGAAATTAAGGGCTAGAAGTGAAATTTTGGAAACTAAATATTTCATGAAAATGTCCATATGTGGCCATGTGTGTGGTGTGGGCCATAGCCTACATGTGTTAATTATATAAGTGGCAAAAGATGACTAATTAAGTCATCTTCATCATTTAGCACCCTAGAAAATTCAAGAAGCATGGAGAAAGAACAAGAGGCCATTCGGCCATGACCAAGAAAAATTGGAGTCCAAAATTGACAATCATGTTGTTGCTTCATAATTTGAACTCACGTTGACAAGATTATATTTCGTATTTTTGTACGTCGGATTATTCGCAAGCCGAGGTGGGGTCCACACACCGAGATTTTTTTGGGACATGCGACAATTTATATGAATCACATATGTGAAGTTAAACATAACTCAAGAAGGACCCTTGAGCCAAATCAAAGTGGAAGTCCTCCAAACAAATATTTTTAAGTAATGTTTTCGGGTGATCTGACTTCGAGGGGCAGAAACGGTATTATAAGTTTAGAATTTGGAAAAACACCAAAGATAGAAGTTGTAGATAATTGAATTATATTTCCAACCATAGGTCGTGGGCCTACAGGTGACATCGGGATAAGGAGATATGGACGTTTTAAGGCGGAAAGGTCAGTGGGCTAGGCCCAAACCGGGCCCAATCGGGTTAGGCCCATGACCCATGCCTATTTAAGTCTAATTTCAGCCCTTTCCTCTCATTTTTCAGACCAAGAATGCCCAGAAAATTCTGGAAAGAGAGAGAGAAGAACCTTGAGAGAAGAAAAACTAATTTTGACCAAAATCGAGCCCCGAATTCCGAAGCCCATGAAGAGAAAAGTGTTGTATGACGCGTTGTCTTCAATTTGAGCTAAAAATCAACCAAAGAGAAGAGTGATAACGTGGGGGCTGCATGCTTAAGGTATGAATACAGTCTCCTTTTCATTGTTAACGAGTGTATTTAGAATTTTAACGGATTAAAACGGAGGGGATAGTGTGTAGAAATGGATGAAATTCATGAAATTTTGTATGTTGATGTTGAGCCGTGAGTATGGGCTGTTTTGTGACAAGGAATGAACTAAATTTATTTAGTATGTTTGGATTGTTGTGTTGTGGATTCTATGGGCTAATGAAAGTTTAATGGTTCAAAGTGAAGTTATAGTTGTTTGCGGCTTGTTATGGAATTTTATATAGTTTATTGAATTTATGGAAGTAATGGATTATTAATGTAGTTCATGAATTCGGAAGGAAGAAAATGTGTTGTGTTGTTTCCTTGAACTTGAGGTTTTCGGGTTTCATTATGTAGTGGATGGAATGTTGTTGAATTGTGTCGAAAGGGTTATTAATGTTAGAATGCGTTTTGAATCGATTATTGATGTTACTTATATGGTTGTTGGTATTGTTGTTGAAAATATTGGCCGAGTTGAATTCTCGGGGTTGTTGAACTTATAGGGGAAATGCTGCCCAAATTTTTGTAAATAAAGTGATGGCTTGGGATTGGATTCTTAAGTGCTTATGGCTAATGTTTGGTACTTAATGACCTTATTGTAGATCTTGGAAGGTTTGAGACTTAAATTTGGATTAGCGTAGGAAGCATCGAGGTATGTAAAGCTTACCTTTCCTTCTTTGGCATGTCTTAGATGTGGGCTAAGCTATGATATATTATGAGCTTCGGGGTAATTCTATTCTTAAAGTCCGAGCATGTTTACGATGCTTATTTGCTTCTTGAGGTTGGCACCTTTATAGGTCAAGCTATGGTTTATATGTCTTTGTATGATTGGTTTTCAAATGTTGCACAAAAAGTTTTGTTTTCAAAAGAGTTTTGTAACTACGAACGCCCGTAACTTTCTCAGACGAAACCGGATGGCTTTGATATGTTCGTAAATGATTCTATGACGTATAATAACTATGATTTTCATGGGCGGGCCCGACTTGAGTCGACACCCCTCCGTGGGCCCCGCGACTTTCCTTATGTACTTCTGACGATTTTTGAAAGGATATGATACGACTATTATTCCGATTTCAAGAACGATCGCCTTTACTTATCTTTTGAGTTTGTAATAATGATTCGATAATATATGATGACTATGATTTTCGTAGGCGGGCCCGATTGGGTTGACGCTCGTCCGTGGGTCCCGCGATCTTCTTCTTCGTATAATTCATGGCTTTTGAAAGAATTCAATATGACTACCTTCGACCCCGAGTATGATTATATATTTTTCTGTTGAGTCTGAAATAATGATTCGTATACTTATGATTCCGATACGTAACTATGGTTTCTAAAGTTCGGTTTGATATGTTACCGAGTGATATTCGGAAGAAAGTCTGATTTGACTACTATTTTAGCTTATAAACAACAGTCCGTTTTGATTACTCTATCGAGTCTTTGTGAATGTTTGGCATTGCATATGATTTTCTACGATTCTCGTCGTGCATTCTGTTATTACCTCTTTCGCCGAGTCCCGGGCCGGTATGTTATCGTGCGCACTATGTTATATCCCGAAGTATGATGTGATTCCGAAGTATGATGTGTTTTCCGAAGTATGATGTGATATGATATATGATGTGATACGGAGTATGATGTGTTCGGAGGTATACAATATTCCGAAGTATGATGTGTTGTGGCGCCCGGATGGAGTGGCGACCACGTTCGTCCGCCAGTCCCATTACGGACCGTATGTGATATGATATGATATATGATGATCTGATGATACGATATGATATGTGATATGATATGTGATAATATGACGATATGATTTGATTTACCGAGTCCCTCACTAGAGGGTCATACGGTATGTTTATGACTATTATATTATATGTGGATCGGGCCGTACGTTCTCGGCATTATTATATTATATATGGATCGGGCCGTACGTTCCTCGGCATTAGTATATTATATATATGGATCGGGCCGTACGTTTCTCGGCATTATCGTATTATTTATGGATCGGGCCGTACGTTCCTCGCATTCGGTTAATGTCGGCTCATATGATGTGTTTGATTTTCCGTATGTATGAGACAGAAATGTTTTTCAAAAGAAGCAAGCATTTGGCATTACGATTATCATATTTGTCTTTTGTATCTCTTAGGTATGATTTGTATGTCGGATGCAAGCACTTTGGTATTCGGCTATTGTGCTCACGTGTTTTTATCTCTTATTCGGTTATGACTTCGTTTTCTGTATGCCATGCTTTACATGCTCAGTACATATTCCGTACTGACCCCCTTTCTTCGGGGGCTGCGTTTCATGCCGCGCAGGTATATACAGACTAGTAGGTAAAGTTAGCAGAAGATGTTCCAGCTGGATTGGCGAGCTCCAATTCCTCCGGAGTGCTGCCGAGTCAGAGTGCTTTTGTATGGTGTCTGAAGTTATAGTAGAGACTTTGCAGACAGTGTCGTGTGTATGATATGTCAGTTTTATAAGCGACTATGTAAGCCGATGTATTATTCTGCATTATGTTACGAACTTCATATGTTTACAGATTTCATACGATGCTAGTTTTATTTGATTTGATAAGATGAAAGGCATGTTTGTTTCGGAAAAAAAAAAAGTTTTCATTATGTACTTGTGTCATGTTTTTGCGGGCCCGGTATGGTTATGAGTATTACGAGTGTCGGCGGGTTCGCTCGGCCTTAAGTAAGGGTCGGGTGCCCATCACACCCTGTCGGAAATTAGGGTGTGACATGTGGGCCCCGCCTTAGCTTACGGTTACAAGGGCTTTTCATCAAGTAACATATGAACTAATTTACACCATACAGTCTCCAAATGTCATATATGTGTGTATATATATATATATATATATATATATATATATATATATCGCATCATATAATCTTCATCCTTGACCCGAGACTAAAATTTGCTCAGCGTGTTCGCGCCCCGTGGTGGCGCGTTCGCGCTGAGTTGGCCCTTGGCCTCCTGCGCATTCTCGTCACTCCCTGGTGCGTTCGCGCAGGCTATTTTCCTGGCCTGCCATCCCAACTTGTAACGTTCATATCTCCTTACCCCAATGTCCTATTGAGGAGCGATTTGTTGTGTTGAAAACTGGACTTTATGAACTTCACTCTGGGCTTTTGCTTTGTCTCAAAACTCGTCATGTTCCAAAGAATATCCTTCCAATACTTCTCATACATGATCGTAAACTCTTATAACCATAAAATAGGCGCATATCACTTCGGTGTTCACAATTAAGCGGTTGATGCCTACAAAACTCAACGTTCAACTACGAGGTGTAATAGAACCAAGGAGAAAGTATAACGTTTAGCATAAAATTAAGTAAATGAATACATTAGACAGAAAATTTCTTTTTATCTTTCAAAGAACTGTTAAAATATGTCTCTTTTCTGGTCATGAGTTAATAAAAACGCAATTTTTTTGGCCAAAACCCATTTCAGTTTGGTCTTCAAAGAACAAGGATTTGTATAAAGTCACCATTTGGGCTAGGAAATTCTGTTTGGGTTTTTCTACATAAAATCTAAGGCTAATAAAAGGAGACTAGGGCCCATAATGTAAGTGGCCAAACAAGGTATATTTGGGCCAAGGCCCAATCAGGTTGTTTCTTTAAATAAATAAAAACATTTCTTTGGGTCAAGACCTATTTAATTTTTAAAGCAAATGAACACATGATCAAAGGTTTTTCTGGGCTAATGTTTTAAAGAAATTCGGTAAAGTGTCCTAAGGCCCAAAAAACGTAATGGATTTTAAAGTTAAAATTTATCTTTTAAAACTAAATCTGGGGCTTTTTCATAAAAATAAGCAAAGTATATTTTGTAAAGGGAACATATACAAGAATCTTTAGGCCACAAACATAATTCCTTTCCCTTTTAAAACCAACCGGGCAAAATACAAAGAGTTCTTTCTTAAAAGAGTCAAAACAGTCCAATTTACGCCTAATTTATAAAAATTTAGGTAAGGGTATTCTAAAAACATGTTGAGCGGATTAACCCGATCCAGGTGCGAGTAAAGCATGAATAGAACTTAAATCAATAAAACAATAAATAAACTTTTCATCTTTTTCTATAACTACTACCCTTAAACATAAAAGGAACTAATTATATCTGGATATCATAAATCCAAACTAAATACCCTATATATAAATGGGATATATTCAATTCTTTTTTCCAAATAATGATGTGCAACATGACAGGCTTTTTGATGGAAATAAACACTAAGTACACAGTTCATGCAAATACTCACACATTGGAATTCGAAGGTCAACCGTATAGTACGGATCCTTAATACTAGGGTGCCTAATACTTTCCCTAGGGGATCACTAGAACCCTTACCTAGAACTTTGGATTAAGAAGGTTTTTTCACGGCACATGAACAATGTAACGACCTGTTTGGTCGTTATAGTCTTTTCGGCATTTTTGCCCTTTTCTGAGCATTGATTAGCTCATTTTTTACCCGAGATAATTTGTTGGCATGCTTCCCGAGGTGTCTAGATTGGATTCGGGCAATTTTTATGAAATATAGGCTTAAAGTGAAAAAGAGTTGACCCAAAGTTGTTGGGTAAACGGACCTTTTTTGGAATTTCATCAATCCCGAGAGGTCTGGATGGTCGTTTAGAACTTGTATGTATCTCTGGTTCAATTCCCAATGCACTCGGATGTATTTTGGCACTTGAGTTGAAAAATTAGAATTAAGGCATCGAGGGTTGACTCGGTCAACGAGACATCCTTTGGGAATTTCGAGGCCACGAGCACATTCGTAGTGTGTTTTAATGTGTGTCTATGTATATGGTATGTGAGCAGATGGCCTCGGGAATCAGTCAAAAAATCGAATTGAATTGTAAACTTGGGTGAGTTTTCTTGTGTCGGTGCCGCTTTGATGACACCAAAGACCGCCGCGGTGCTGCTGGGAGCGGTCCAAGCATTTTAGGCTTGATCGGCCGATCGAGGGACCGCTGAAGCGGCTCCGCCGGGGTGGTCCCAGTGGCGCCGAAGCGGGTGGGCAGTGTGTATTATTAATAAAGTGCTAAAAGCCTTTAGACCCTCATGTTATTTCCATTTCAAAATTAGAGCTTTGGGGACTATTCTTAGAGATATTTGGAGAAGACTCTTGGAGGTAAATCTTGTTATCCCTCTTCCATTCCATTAATCCTTACCATCATAGATTCCCCTTTTTCCTTTAATAATCCCTTAGTAATGAATATGAAAGTGGGTTTTGATGATCATTTTCTTTAGGCTTATAAGTGGTGAAATTGATGGGGTTTATGCTAGATTTTGATGAATTTAAGCTTATTAATCATATATCTTCCATTTTTAGCATTGAATTTCAAAATCAAAGAGTTAGGGTTTATACCCAAATTAAGGGTTCGGCTTCAGATTTGAATTGAGTAAATCTATGAGTTAATTTAGCAATTAGTGGTTGGGTTATAATCACCTAGTACTTAATTTAATATTTTGCTTCTGAATTTCCCGTTTTGCCCTTGTGAGCCCGTTTCCCTAAATTCTAGGGTTAGATTTGACCTAAATTGAATAGTAGCAATATTATCATCATTCTTTATGATTTCTAATCCAGATTTCGAATATGTCTGGACTACATTAGTTCTGAGGCTCAGCGAAAGGGGAAGGCGATAGAGTGATTTGTTGGTGTTGCTATTCGGCCATCCAGGTAGGTTATGGCTTACCCTTGGTGAGACTTCGTATAGTGAAGCACATATTAAGATTATATTGTCGGAGGCAGCATGTGAAACTTCGGGTATGAAGTTGGGTTGGATACTGCCTTAGGTTGGGCCCTGTTATGTGTTTAGGGCTGGCCACCACGTTATGTTGTGATTTGATTGTTCTATTGTGTTGGCTTGATACCATGAGTTATTGATAGATATTTGATTCTGTTTTATCATCTTGATTACAATGTTGATGGCCTACCCACTGTTGGTATTTGTGATTCGGATATACTGTTAGCGTACCCATTGTTGGTACTTGTGATATTGGGCATGATTATTGATGATGATACATGCATTGCACGCACTCTCATTTTTCATGATACACTGTGGAGATACTGATGATACTTGATGAAACACTTTGATGAGTTGGGCTCGGTTTTACTTGAGTGACGTGAGATGGCCGATATCCCATGTTAGTTCCAAAATATTTGATTGAGTGACTGCATGGACTCCGCGGGTCTCCCAGAGTGGTACCGATAAGAACCCCTCATGGGAAAAGATTCAGGGTCCCATCTGTCTGTTGGGCAAAGATCCTGGATGGGTGACCCGTAGACTTCGCGAGGCACACTGGGTTGTGCTACCGGGATGTCGATATTTTCATCCGGAGTACATGTGCACACAACATTTACATGGCATTGCATTGCACCATGGCTTATTTTGAGGTGTTTTGGTGTTGTACTTGTGATGTTGGATTCAAACTTGATATATTCAGACTTGGCACATTTGGGCTTGGATGCTCTACTGAGGTGATGACGTGTACTTGGATTCGATTACATTTGCTTTATACTTGTTGTTTGTCTGCTTATCTGCTTTATTATCTAAATTGTGTTAGCTATGCTTAGTCGGTCGATGATGCCTACCAGTACTGTTGTTCTGTACTGACCTACACTTGTTGCATTCCTTTATAAATGCGAGTATCGGAGTTGGATCCGTTCTCGGTACTGTGGCTGATAGTCGCTTCAGCATTATCTTCGAGTTTCTAGGGTGAGCATGGATGTTCGCTGCCTTGAAGACTTCTCTATAGTTATGTCCCATTCCTATTTAGAGACATAGACACTTTATGTATTAGTATCCCAAACTTGTATTATTTCCCCTTTTAGATTCTCTTGTATTATTCAGACTAGACCCTGGGGGTATTATTATTATTCCACACTTTTTCTACTATATATATATCATGAGACTTACGTATTTATTCTATTCCGTTGATCAATTTAATTATTTATGTCTTTATTTATTATTGGGTTAAGGGTTCACTTACCGATGTGGGAAAGGTAAGTGCCCGCATGGCTTATGCCAAAATGGGTCGTGACAAGTTGAAATCAGATCCCTAGGTTACTCGGTCTATAATACAAGAGCGTGTCTCGTAGTCTCGTGGATCGGTACTGTCACGACCCAACCCCAATATCTCCAGAATCAGCCAAGCGAACTCCAAGACTAGCCAACTGATGGATCTCGCGAACCATTTCTTTCCTTCGTCGGGAACGTCCGTAGATCGCCTATAGACTTACGGGCCAGTGCATCTACCACCACATTAGCTTTCCCAGATGCAGAATATTAACATCATAATCTTTTCGCCAACCCTAACCACC
>NW_026719375.1:0-17123 GCF_029784015.1 Lycium ferocissimum | reverse complement strand
ACTCCAAAACCCTCCATGTTAATAAGGGCCTTCCACTTAGTAGAAAAGCTACAAGAAAATTTTTTTTTGAGGAGATTTTTGGGGCCCCCCCCCCTGGACATGGCCGAATGGTTGCTTGTTTTTGGGTTTCCCCAAGCTTTTTGAAAATTCTAAGGATGGAGATGAGGAAAAAAAAGGGTGTTACATGGGGCATTTTTGCATACTTGGAAATCTTGAGAAATTTTTTTTTTTAAGAAATAAGGCCAAATTTGGTTTTTTCTTAGTTTTGTATGGAAAGGAAATTTGAACGTAAAACTTTTCGGATGGGGCCTAAGGGAAAAAATTGGAATTTTGGAAATTTGTTTCGGAAATTTTGAAATAAAATTCTAGCTTAGGGGCCAAAGAAATAAAAAAGGAAAAAATTTGGGCCCCAAATCAAAAGGGTGGCGGCGGGGGGGGCCAAGCCCTGGAAATTTAATTAATTTTCCATGTGATTAATATGTTATAAGAGAGGGGCCTAAGAACTTTCGAAACATAGAAGAAAACCAAGAAAAAAAAAAAAGAGCATTTGGGGTTTTGGGGGAAAAAGAAAGAGAGAAAAAAAAGAAAAAATTTGGGGGCCTCAATCCTTCCCTTTTAAAAATCTCGTTTTTTTGAATTTATAAAAGTTCAAGGCGCTCTTAAACGAAAGCATAATTGGTTTGGCGGAAAAGCTTTGTTTGTGGAAGGAAATTTCAAGAAAGGTAAAAATTTTCTTTGTGTTTCATGTTTTTGGAAGGACCATTTTTGGGGGATGATTTAAAATTGGAAAGAATCATAAAAGTGTGGTGGGGCATGCATGGAGTGTGTGTATGAAAGGCATGTTTGGGCCCTGTGCCATGTAGGGGGGAGGTTTAAAATTGATTTTATTTATTTGGTTATTTGGGGTAGTAGTAGGGGAATTTTAATGAAAAGAGAAAATTTTGGTGTTAGGATAGTATGCATGTTGGCCGGGAAAGTAGTATGTAAAAAGGAAATTGTTGAACTTGTTAAGCATGTTAATTATGTTGTAAAAGGGGCCCTTAAGAAATATAGGAATAGAAGAATTTTTTTTTTTGTGAATTATGGGACCCTTTGTGTAGGTGTATATATATATAGCCGTGCATGTGCTTTGGTTGTTTTTGAAGATGTGTTGAATTTTATGTTGTGTTCTATTGTAGTTATGATAAAATTCTTTTGGGGGAGGAAGTTGAAAAAATTGGGATTGGATTTGGAAATTTTGGGGGGGAAAAGTTAGGGAAAAGGTTGGGAATAAAAAAAATTTCTTGTTTGAATTTTAGTTGTGTCGTTATGATTCTTAAAACTTTAAAGGGAAAAGGTTTAATGGGTTGAGTTAGCATTGATTTGAAAAGTATGGGGAAATAAGAATTATGGCAATTTTGGAAAGTGTTTGTTTTTTTGTGTTTGGGGGTTTGTTTGGTTAGTTTTTGGGTTTTTCCCGACCCGAGGAGTCTCGGGGATGTCATTTATAGGGGGAAGGGGCCGGTTTGGTGCCAAGTATAACCCAAGTTTTAATGTTAGTTTCCCCAAAATAGTAATTAGTAAGAATGACCATTTGCTTTTTGGACGAAACGGGTGGGGTTGGACGCGCGAAGGGGCAAAAATGGATGTAAAGTTTTCCCTTCCCCCCTTTTTTGGCATTTTCGGTCTAACGGGGAAAAAAAGGCAGCCTCGATGACTTTTCTGTTTCCCAAAATTGAGATTGAAATTGGCGAAAAAATCCGGAAAATTGAACCCTTTTCCCCCAATTTTGGGCCTAAAAGGTATAAAATTCCATAAATGGAGCAAAACCTCAAAAATGTTTTTTGGATGATTTCCAAGGGTTTTATCTAAATTTACGCCCTTTTTTGGTTTGGGGTTAAAGGGGGGCCCCACGAACCCCAAATACCCCCGGTATAGTTAAATCGATTTTTTTTGTTTTTTCATACTAACTCTTGATTATGTTCCGTCCCCCAACCCTAATAAGCTTTTAAAGTCTCTCCGAGCCCCGACTACTATCCCGACCTCCGGTTACGTTTTGGGATTTTTAAAATGATCCCTTTTTGTTTGATTTATCTTAAACTACCCCCGTTATTACCTTTCATGCCGGTCCAGTATAGGTTTCTCTTTTGTCGTCGGGGATGTCTCAAACCCCCTTTCCTTCCCGGGCCCCCCGGGGTTCGGGGTTCGGCCCTCATTCATTGTTCGACCCCCCGTTGTGCGGGGGGAACCTCCATTTGATATGATACGTTCCGGCTTGATAAATTATGGATATTAGGGGGGAGGCGGCGGGAGGCATATGTTTGGGGTTCCTTTTGCCCAACCGCGCCCCAGGGTTTGGGGGGGGGTTTTGGGGTTCCGTCCCTTTAAAGGGCCGGGACCGTCCGATGTAAAAAGAAATCCGTTGTCCGTCCGACTTTGATTAGATTTCCGTGCAGATTCTCCTTTATTCTGTATTTTCCTTGGATTACGACTCTTCCCGATTTCCTCGACATCCGATTTGGATTTCCGATTCTTTCGACACCCGGCGTCCGATCCCCCCGTTTTCCGTCCGTACATTGAAAAAGGGTTTTCCGTCCGGGGAATCGCCAGGGCCCCCTGTTTGATTCGGCTTATGATTCCGCCCGTCCGTTTCCGGCCCCATTTGGTTGAATTGGTTCCGTCCGCTCTTTTCTGTCCCCTTTTTCCGCTACGATTTTACATACCCGGTTTGGTTTTTTTAATTATATATTTATTTGTTTCCTTGGAATCTTCGTGGGGACCCCCCCGGGGGCGTGTTAGGGCCCCCCGGGTACGGACGGTTCCGAAGGATACGGGTTTGGTGGGGAGCCCCTTTTGACCCGGGGGCCCCGATATTTTGGATAAAAACCCTTGTTCATATGTTCATATATATATGACTTTTGGGTCGGGGGCCCCCCCGTCCCGTTTTCCCGCCCCCCCTTCGTTTTTAAAAGGTGCGGCTTCCGCGAGGGGGGGGTTTTTAGCCGGGGAGTATGGTATGCGACCTTTCCGGGAAAACCCCGAGGGGGCTTATGTCTTCTTGTATATGTATATAAGATGTTAGCAGTTCGGGCGACGTATGTTATTCCGTAGGGACTTATTTTGGTCCGGGGATTAGCCTTTTGGTAGGTCGGACCCCCTTGGGGGGACGTAGGGTGCCCGGAACCCCCGGGCCCGGGCCGGGGGGTTTGGGTCGTGACAAAAGGGGATCGAACGGCCGGTTCTCGGAATGCCCGGGCGGGCCGTGTCTAGTGGTCTTGTTTATCGATGTTTTTGGGCCCCCTCTCCAAACGGGAGGCCGGGGACATCTGGGATGTTAGTTACCCGTTGAAATCTTAGATCGTGCGAAGGGGCCGGGTTGGGATGGCTCCTCCAATTTCTTTGTCAGGAAAAAAGGGCCCCGAAAAGAGCATTCGCGCGTTTTTTGGGGAAACCACGACCCTTTTCCCAAGTGATTGAGGCCGGGGAAAGGCGCCCAGGGGGGGGAAGGGGGTTTCCCCCGGGGTGTGGGGGGGGCCCGGGGGGGGGGGCCCCGGGGACTCTTGAGAGGGATCCTTCGGGGGATCCCCCCACCCCCCGGGAGATTTTAAACCCCCGGGAGGCGGGGAAAATTCCGCGGAGGGGGGCCCTACGGGGCGACCCCGGAGGACCCTCGGGGGGACCCCCCCCATTTGCGACCCCAGGGGAGGAGGGGGTCCGATTTTTAGCGGGGCCCCGGGGGGAGGAGCCCCGGGACAGTCCCCGGCCCCGGGCTCCCTTGAGGGAGCTTATGCCCCCGGCCTCGTCGGGAGCGCCACATCGTACCCGCCCTTTTCCCCGGCCATCGGGAAAAAAGGAAGGTCGGACTACTTACCCCCCCGGGACCCCCGGACGAGGGGGAAGCGAAGGGATTTTTGGGTTTTTAAAACCTGGGCTAACCGGGGCCGGAGAAAATTCGCCCCTCGGGCTTTAAGTGGTTTTGAGTTTTTTGGAGAAATGTAAGTTTTCTAAATTTCTTCGGGTTGTTTTTTGGAAAAAAATTTTTTCGGTAATAGTGGGGGAACCGAGATTTTTTCCCCATAAGTGTAAATTAAAAACCCCAAGGGGGGATAAAGTCAAGTGAAGTAGATGGAAAACCCCCGAAAAGAACAAATGGAAATTTGGTAACTCGGCCCAAAGGGAACCCCGGTTTGAAAATTTAAAAAAAAAAAAAAAAAAACCTTTTAAAGGTCCAAACCCCCTAAACTACGTGGCAAAGATCGTGTGGGGCAATATGGACGCGGTGATATTTCGATAATGCATCGTAACGTATAAAAGTTTCGAAGTTAAGCGTGCTAAGGCGGGGTGTAGTTCGGGATGGGTGACTCCCCCGGGAAATTATGTCAGAATTTTCACAAATATGGATATGGAGGCTAAATAAGAATTTGAGATAACTTAAGTGGAATTTGAGTATGTGGAGTGATTAGAGATTCTAAAAGGTTTGACTATGGTCGCAATTCGTACGCCATATTTCGCACCCCCTTTCGGTGGAGCTCGTTTGCTACACTCACCGTGCTTCCGAATCCGATTACGTATCCGTTTAACATACCGTACGTCCAACTCCGATCATGATTCTGTCCGATATCCTTCGGTACGTCTGATTCTCGATTTCAAATGCGTCCGATAAATTTCGTACATCCGACTCGATACGAATCGTCTCGATATATTTACGTACGTACGCCGGATCACGAATCCGTCCGGACATACGTCCGTACGTCCGACCTCGGTGACCGTAACCGTCCGGTGTACGTGTCTACATGTCCGATTTTGATTTCGAAATGTCCGATAAATTTCAATACGTCCGACTCGACTATAGATCCGTCTCGATGTACTTCTATACGTCCGGCTCGATTTTGAAGCGCTTACGACGACGTCGGATTATGATTACGTCCGCCGCACTTTCGTGCTTCCTCCGATTCGGATATGACTGCGTCCCTCGATGTCCGTTTGACCTTCTGGTTCTGGTTAAGGTTCTGTCCGCCGTATATCCGACCTGAGACGGTAGGAACAACTCTAATACGGCGATGTCGAAGAAAGATGGATGGAGTTGGAAAATGAAGGCCGTTACGAGTTCTTCGATCAAGCGCAAGTACGTAAATGGCAAGTAGACCTCCCGACCGATCTCGATCTACCATTTATATTGAATTAACATTCGAGGACGAATGTTTTAAAGGGGGGGAGGATGTTACATCCGGCATTTTTTGCGTATCCGAAATTTGGAAGTAACCTTGACTTGCGAAATGAGAGGTAAGGTTTGGATTTTTCTTAGTATGTGTATGTTAGTTATGGAAGTTTGAATGCGGGAATCAATGGAGAAGGGGCTCAAGGGCAAAATTGGAATTTTGAAATGTGTTTCGGAAATTACGACACGAGATTTTAATAATTTGGGCTAAAAAAAAAAAGAAAATCAAGGCCCAAAGATAGAGGGGTGGCCGGCCACGAAGCACGGCCAAGGCCCAAACCCAAGTTAATTAATTTCCATACGTGCTACGATGCGAGGAGCTAATTATATAAGAGAGTTGGGATTCAAGAAACTTGAAGAAAAAAATCAAAAGAAATCAAGAGAAAAAGAAGAAGGGCCATCGGCCAAGAGAGAAAAGAGAGAAAGAAAAAAGAAGAAAAAATCCTTGGAGCCAAATCCTTGGTTCAAAAATTCAATTCTCAGGAATTATTACTAAGTGCAAGAGCCTCTACAAGTTGGTATAATTTTCAAGTCAAGAGAGAGTGTTTGTTTTGGCAAGGAGAAATTATTGGAAAGGTAAGAATTCCGTATTTTTTTCTTTTATGTTATGGAGGATATATGCATGTTGTAGTGTGTGGGATTGAATGAAAAGCATGAAAATCTTGTGTGTTAGGATAGTATGCAAGTTGGCCGTGGAAGTAGTATATGAAAGGAAATTGTTGAATTTGTTAAGCATGTTAATTATGTTGTTATGGTCTTATGAAATAAATGGGAAGTGTGAAGAATTTGTATGTTGTGAATTATGGAGTGAAGCCGTGTGTATGTGTGTATATATATATATATAGCCGTGCATGTGCATGGTTGTGTATTGAAGACGTGTTGAATTTTATGTTGTGTTCTAGTTGTAGTTATGATGAAATTCATATTGGAGATGGAAGTTGAATAAATTGGATTGAAGTCGGAAATGTGTATGTTGGCCGAGAGTTATGGAAAGGTTGGGAATAAAAATGAATTGGCTTGCTTGATATTGTAGTTGTGTCGTTATGATTCTTATAACATTGGATAAGGTTTAATGGTTGAGTTAGTATTGATTTGAAAGTATGAAGTTGAAATAAGAATTATGAAAATATGTTGGAAAGTAAGCATATTGTGTTTTGTTGTGTTTGTTGGTGTTGTTGTTGGTTAGTTGTTGGTTATTCTCCGAGCCGAAAGTGAGTCTACTGGGGATGTCATAATTATAGGGAAGTGCCGCCGAAATTTCGTAGCCAAGTATAACCCTAAGATTGAAATGTTAGTTTGCATGAATAGTAATTGGTAAGAATGACCATTTGCGAGCTTTTGGACGAAAACGGAATTGAGATTGACGCGCGTAAGGCGAAATCCAGGTATGTAAAGCCTTCCCTCTCCTTCTTTGGCATGTTCTGAGTCTAACAGGCTTGACAGCGAGCCTCGATGACATTTTTGCTTCGCGAAATTCGAGATTGAAATTGGCGCAAAAAAAATACGTAAGATTGAACCCCTTTTCCTCCAATTTGGCCTATAAGTATATAACTTCCATAAATGGAGTCGAAACACTCTAAACTGATTTTGGACGACTCCTTAAGGTTTATTATCTATAATTTACGCCTTTACTATGGTTGGGTCCGATAAGTGGGCCCACGATACCCCGATACTTCCTGTGATAGTTCAAATCGACTGTTTTTGTACGTTTTTCCTAGCTAACTCTTGATTATATGTTCCGTCCGCTAACTAATAAGCATTATGACCGTCTCTCTACAAGTCCGACTATTATCCCGACCTTCCGGTTACGATTCCGGGATATTCCCGTTCCGATATGATCCGCCTATTCGATTTGATTTATCTTCCGAGCTATCTCGCATTCATTCCGTACGTATGTCGGTACGTATGTATATGGTTTCTCATTTGTCCGCTCGTGGATGTCTCAATGCTTCCTTCGCTGCTCCGGGCCAGGTTGTGATTCGCGCACGTCATTGCATTGTTCACCGCGTCCTCGGATTGTGCGGGCCGGATGCGTTCGTATTTGATATGGTCCGACGCGACCTGCTATGATGGATTATGTGATATTACGGGGATGGCGGCCGGATGGCATATGATCTCGATTCTCGTTCGTCCACCGCGTCCCGTACTACGCAGGGCCGGGTTCATTACCGCGGCGTCCCTTATTAAAGGGCCGGGATAAATCCGTATGTGAAAGAAATCGTATGTCCCCGTCTGTATGTGATTATGACTCTGCATGCATGATTCTGTCTGTTTAGTTCTGTATGTCTGATTTGGATTACGACTACTATCCGTCACACTTCCGGACATCCGATTTGGGACTCGATTCTCCCTCCCGACACACCCCGTGCGTCCGATCACCCCCGATTATGTCCGCCATACATTGAGATCTGGTTACGTCCGGGGAATGCGCCATACGCTCCGTAAGTTTGATTCGAGCGACTCCGTCCGTCCGCCCGTAAGTCCGACTCCGTATGAATCCGGGGTTTCGTCCGCTCTATTTCGTACTGCCTCGCTACGATTTCACACATATCCGACTACGGTTATTTTAATATATATGTTATGTTTCGCTTTATACTCGGTACACCTTCGTGCTGACCCCGCTTGTTTCGCGGGGGCCGTGTTACATGCCCACGAGTACGGACGCATCGGCATGGGGGATATCAACAGCTTGACGAGCTCCCTTTTGATCCGGGCCGATATTTTGGTATATATTTTCGTTGTTCATATGTTCGTATATATATGACTATTTGGGTACGGCGGGGCCCCCGTCGTCTTCTCGATTCTCGTTCAGCATGTTAGAGGTGCAGACATATCCGCGAGGGCGGGGTTGTCAACGGTTTGGTACGTATGTGTGAGTTTGTGATTTTATCCGTTATGATAGCCTCACCCGCTTCTCGCATGTGTATTAAGTATGTATATATATATATATATGTATGTTCGCGTGATTTTGATATTATATATTATATGGATTTCTGTATGTCTGAATGGATCGACTATTTAGTATGTCGGATCTGATAAGTAGGTACGTATGGGTGTCCAGGTAGGACACCAGTCACGGCCACGGGGGTTGGGTCGTGACACTTGATAAGTCTTTCTTATTCGTTCTATAGCTTGCTTTTCCGTTTCACACTTACCTTTATATTCTAGTCATATAGATCACGTCATATCTTTGGCCATTTCCTCACTAGGCTTTACTTATTTTCATAACAATCACATTATATCCTGTTCGTAATCAATCCTATAGTGTAACACTTCTTAACCTTTTACCCTTTCTGGTCAATCTTATCCTTAATATCTCACAAGCTGTCTTATCAATACATTCATATCCGTCACAATTCTTCCTCTTGTACTCTTGTCTTAATCATACTATTACTTCTTTTAACTATAAACTCGTCATAATTTATCCCTGCTTATCAATTCAGTCGGTACCTTAATATAACACTCTATCAAGATTTGCCAGCCTTTTCTAAATCATCTCTTAGTATCACAAACCCATTCCAAATTCCCCCTTTTTTTTTCCATATCGGCATCGACCTCCTAATTGCTATTACCATTAATTCGGCAGTTAACTTATTTCTCGAGGTCAGCCGTACTCGCAACTTAGTCAAATCCTATCATTACTATTGACACGACCTTTCAGGACATATTACAAACCTATATCTCATTCTCTTTTATTTCTAGGAAAATTTTGGCAGAGTTTCCTCTGTATTTCTTACTATCTCAAAACCTGCACGCAGGAAATACCAACAATGCCTCACAGGGCCAACATATATATATATATATATATATATATATATATATATATATATATATATATATATATATCATATCACAAAACAATACGTGGTTCCCAATATCAACAACAAAAGATGAAAATGATGAACTTACCTCGTATGTCCAACTCAAATTGCACCTGTTACACTTTCCGGTTTACTTGCCCTTTCAATCTTCAACTTTACATTTCAATCGTACTTCAAATACCTTGCCCGACATACATCTTTTGCACCGTTGCTTACCTGCGTACTTTGTAACTTCCAATATCATCAGTCATTTTCTTCTGTCGATGTCGTTTTTCTGCTAAAATCAAGGGTTAGTATAAGGAATCTCATTTCCTATGGCTTGGCTCTATCGCACGATCTTAGATATGAAAGAAAGGTAACATCCTAAATGTCCCGTAGCTTCCTCGCTTATAGATGTGGTTGCCTGACAACACACCGATAAATAAGACTCTACTAGACACGGTCTGTAGACACTCCGAGGATGAACTGCTCTGATACCACTTTTTTCATGACCTAACCCTGTAGGCCGTGACTAGTGCCCGAGCTGGACACTCGTAAGCATACCTGTTAGATATAATAGACTGAAACTACGGACAATATGGAAACTCGTAAAAACAAGACATTAGGTCAGAATGCCATATATATCGTAATAAGCCCATCTTCTGAGGAGTCACAGTGAATCAATCAAGCATGACATAATACGCAAGCCGACAAGGCTACCACTACATACGGGAACATCCCAAAATATATACGCAAGCCGACAAGGCTGGCACTATATACAACATCCCAAAATATATACGCAAACCGACAAGGCTGCCACTATGTACAACATCCCAAAATAAGTCATACTAACACAGCTGAACAACATCTATATACAACCCACACATATGTCTACAGACCTCTAAGAGTATCGATAGTGAAATATGACGGGACAGGGCCCCGCCATACCTCCTCGGGATATATATATACATCAAAAGATCTGTACCAAAAAAAGTCTAGGCTCCAGAACAATGGAGCACCCAAGACAACCGAGTAGAAGTCCTAAGCCGGAGGATCACCAAATCGAATATCTCGTACTCGCGGGCATGAAATGCGGCCCTCCGAAGAAAAGGGCGTCAGTACGAGATATGTACTGAGTATATAAAGCATGAAATACATTAAGGAAAATTATAACTGAAGTAGAGATTCCAGGAGGCAAGTATGATAGTCAAGAAATCATTGTACCTGTGCCTTATGAAATAAAATCATGCATAGCTATATCATATACCATATCCGGCCCATTATGGACTCGGTGAATAAGTCGTATACATGTATACCATGCCCGGCCCATCAAGGGACTCGATTCCATCATCACATCATCAAATCATCATATTATCGTATATATATATCGTACCCGGCCCTCTAGTGAGGGACTCGGTGAACAATGCAGTGACACTGTGCACGAATACATACCCGGCCTGAGACTTGGTGAAAGATATAATAACAGTATGCACAAGCAGAGTAGTGAGCAACCATATGCAAACTAAATCATCATCTGAGACTCAATGGAATAAGAAGAATGAACTAACACTTGAATACCAAAGACGACAGTCATGTCAAGTACCTTTCGAATATCATTATGGATTATATCAACATAGGACTTCTGGAATCATAGACACGTATCAAGCTAACATGAAATAGCTTATGGAGGTCAAGGACATTAGCCATCCTAGTGTCTATAAGAATAGGAGCTATACATTCGGCGTTGATCGTTTCATATAATCATGCCAAAAGAAAGAAAGGATAGCTTTACATACCTTTAACGCTTATCCGCGATACAATACGAGTACGCTGTCTGAAGTGTCACAACCTATATTAAGACGTTAAGAACTCATAGTTATGCTACGGAAAGGTTCAAAACGTATTCCAACGTTAGTAGCTCATTTCTAGAAAATTAGGCGGCATTTCCCTTATATTCAAGCAGACTACAAAACAACCAAGTCAACATCAATATCCACACGTTCAAGTACCATATCAAGTCTAGCCAAGACAAGATTCAAGGATACTCCGAACAGCCCGCATAACATTCCGATCAGCCCACACACCACAACATTCACTAATAGTTAACCTAACGATTACGACGTATTCAAGTTATTCTTAATAATCTATAATCATAACATTTCATCGAAACGACCTCATAACAGTCTAACCATTATAACAACACGATGCAAGGTCTTAATTATACTTAATCCTCCAATTCAACAAGAATAACAACAGACCCCAAAACAGCCCCTAATTAACATAACAATGCCCGATAATCCTAGGAACACCTAAGACCATACCAAGCAAACCACATACGTTTCATATATGATATCTTATACGCTTCTTTTATCCAAATTCGGAATCATATCAAAGAACACACGACAACAATATCAATTATTCGTACACGACAACAACATCACTTATTCAACAAATTCTTTAAAACAACCCACAAAATAAATACAACTTCAACTTTAACCATCAATTTCCTTCACTTTCATCATATAATCCATGACAACAACAACTACAACACTAATTAAAATTAATCCACCATTTTTTATTAGAGCAGCCCCTACACGGCCCAAACAAACACTCAACATCAACATATACAATTCTTCACTTTTAACACATAATCCATAACATTAATAACAATAACAACAATCAAACCCAACCTAATTTGAACAACTCAATTTCGTCCATTTCAACACCAACACTAATCATGCAATTTTCTTACTTTCAATTCCACTTAATACAAATTAATCTCTCCATTACAACATCATTAACTCCAATTTCATGACAAAAGAAGAAATCTTACCTCCAATTTGATTAGGGAGAGATTCCACAATAGTTTTGCACCATTTTCACCACTTCATCTTCTTCAACTTAAATTCTAATGTTGCTGCCTCCTTTGGGACATTTGGAACACTTTTTATGGAGTTGAAATTCTCTCTCTTCACCATTGAGGGCTGGCCATGAATGAAAGTGTACCATGGTCGTGTGGCTCTCTCTCTACTTCAACTTCAGAAGATGAAGTGCCTCTCTCTCTAATTCAGATTTGTGAATGGAAAATATGAATTATGAGTCATATTATGTTATTTATATGCAAGCTACCATGTTGACAAGTGTCCCACTATGGCATGGACCAATCAGATTTGGCCATGTTGTAGGGGCCCACTTAGTGCATTAATGACTTAATTAATCCTAATTAATCTCTAATACCCACTTAATAATCTAATCATGGTTAATTAATCCCTAATCTCCACTAATATTTCCATACCAATTAAAATTTATAAGCAATTCGTGCTCTAACTAAAATCAGGGATTAAAAGTCTCTATCTCATATCCCAAAATAATCTTGTCCTTAAACTTATCTCGATTAGCTTAAAATATTCCAATGTACAAAAATACGGGATATAACAAATTACAACAAGGTCCAAGTAGATCTTCTTCCGAGTTACCTAATTTTCTGATGTTGGAGATGAAGGATGAGGATACAAAGGATATCAGGAAAATGAAAGTCAAAATTCAATATGATTTCTTACCAAAATATTGTACTGAATGTAAGATTCAAGTTCATTCAAGAGATGAGTGTAGAATCATTCATCCTGAATTGAAGAAACTAGCAGAAGTTGATGTCATAACCACAGACACTGATACAGGAAATCAAGAGGAACAAATTGCCCAGGAGAAAGGCAAGCTTGAGGCACGCAGATGGTATCATGGTAGGAATTATCCTATGATGAAATTTGTTCCAAAAACTAACCCTTCTGATAAGGTGGATAAAAGCAAGGTTGAGAGTGCTGATGCAAAGAATAATGCTAATTCAGAAGTACAAGTGGTGGTGCAGAACAAATTTGATGTTTTAAATATTATGGAAGAATGTGAGCTATCAAGTACAAGTACATCAAAAGATGAAGGGAAGAATTCAAATGCAAATGGCAAAAAGGATGGTCATAGTAATTATTTGGAGACTAGGATGAATAATGCCGACATAGAGCAAACAAAAGTGGATGACATTATTGAAAGTTCCACACAAGGTCAGCAAAGAATAGTGGAAGCAATGCCAGGTATTAATAATGAGCAAGGATTAATACGACACCCAATAACCCCAAAGGTGACAGATCAAGAGGAAGAACTTCATAGTTCATAGGCTGATCAGGTGGAGGAAAAGATAATAGAAACAGGAGAAAGTCAGTAGGAAGATGGAGTGGAAGGTAATACTGATGGAGATCCTAAGAAAGAGACAAAAGGGAAGGAACATCTCGAAGGAGATCTCCGGTGGCACCAATACAATAGATAAGGAACAAAGTTAAGTGAATTAGATGTTCCAGGCAAGAGAGGTTCAAATCAATATGTTCACTCAGAATATGATGAAAATGTGACTGTTGAAGTTAAAGGATCAGATGGAGTAAAAGAGGCTACAGAGGGTTCCCCCTCAGTGATAATTCATGATCCTTTGCAATGAGAAAGAAAAGTGCAGGAAAATGTGTAATGGAGGATTTAATATAGGCAACTTCTGTAGTTTCCACAAGTGACAAGATAGAGGAGAAGATGGATTTAGAGCAAGATGCTAATCCACCAGATCCTCCTTCTTCAGAAAGGACACTGATGGTTTCCCATACTGAGATCCAACAGGTGACACTTTGTAGAAAGCCTTCCCTAATCAAAGAGTTACATGACCTGATCTCTCATAATATTGATATAATAGAAATAGAGGATGATGTCGCAGATCTTCATAAAGAGGACAAAGAGGAGAATATTAATCGAATAAGGAAAATATACTCAAGCAGTGCAAGATATCTCTCCTAAGAGCAAGTCTAACAATAAGGGCTAAGAAAGGAAAGAAGAATGCTATTGACAAGAAAATTCCACTCGGGGTGGTACCAAAGAGGAATGCAAGCAAATCTAATGTTAAATGATGTTAAAATCATTCGTTTGGAGCATTAGATCGGAAAGACACAAAAAGCCTTTCATAGGTTACAAATGTTAAGCGACATCACAAATTCTTTTTTATTGCTCTCATGGAACCATTTCAACATGTCAGACAATAAAACATTATAGGAGGAGGTCGGGAACGTGCTTAGCTAATGCCAAACGCAGAATGGTAAAATTTGGTACTTTGTGGTCGATAACATAGAAGTGGAAGTTTTGATGGATTCCCCCGTCGCATTACTTTGAAGCTATTTTTTTACAAGATTTGAATCAAATATCTTATTACAACTTTAGTATATGCAAATGTAATGCATCCGAAAGGCCGGAGTCAGGAGGATATTTATCATCTTTCCAATACCTTGACTTGTTATTGGTTGATAGGAGGAGACGTCAATGTGGTTTTGAATGATGAAGAAAACATAGGGGGTAATCCTATTCAACCTCGGATGTAGAAAAGTTTGCATTTTGCATAAATTCTTGAGAACTTGAAGAAGTGAATTTTAAGGGAAGTCCCTTCACTTGGTGGAATGGAAGAGCATACGAAGAATGTATTTTTGAAAGATTGATAGGATGTTTGTGAATTCTCCTCTTCTTGAAAGCTTTGGAAATATTGAAGTGGAACATCTTGCAAGAACTGGATCAGATCATGCTCCACTTTTGTGCACTTATGGTGATAACCATCAGAATCTTTTGACCTTTTAAATTTCTATCATTTTGGATAGAGTACGTATCTTTCCGGATAAGTTAGAAATGGCAATTGTCCACTTGGGGCGTGGAGACCTTTTAATAAACTTAAATGCAAGATGAAAAAGTTGAAAGGGGTGTTATCCAAATGGAGCAGGGAAGTTTTTGGTTATATCTTCAAGCAGCTGATCATAAAGGAGGAAATAGTGAGATTAAAGGAAGAGTTGTTTGAAGAGAATCCAACCCAATTGAATAGAATGGTTCTGCAGAAAGATCAGGCTGAGACTAAAAGATACTTGCATTATGAAGAAGAGTACTGGAGACAAAAATCAGGCCTAGATTGGTTTGTAGATTGTGACAAGAATACTAGATTTTTCTATAATCTAGTGAAAGGAAGAAGGAAGAAGCTGTAGATCAAAAGAATTCAAAATTCAGATGGTTCATGGATTGAGGATGAGGACCAAATGGCGTGTGTGAGGGTCATGGCACTTTTATGCACAACAATTTTCACAAGAAGATTCAGTTGGAGGAGAAAATTTGTTGTCACATATTCCTGTTTTCATTAATCAAAACAGAAATGATCTACTGTGTCAAATGCCTAGTGCTGATGAAGTCAGAAATGTAGTTTTCAACCTTAGTGGATCAAGTGCTAGTGGACCTGATGGTTTTTTCCGGAATTTTCTGACTGACTTGTTGGATATTATTGGTTTGGATATATACAAGATGGTGGTGGTTTTCTTTGAGTCATACTCTTCCTAAGGAAGTTACTCATACAAATCTTGTTCGCTACCAAAGAAGGAGTTGGTTCAAAGATACTCGGACTTTCCAAGACTTTATAAGTTTAAGTAATTTATCAACAAGGATATAAAGAGCTGATACATATAGGCCGGAAGCCCATGTTACCAGGGTTGATATCTATTAATCAAGGTGCTTTGTACAAGGGAGAAGCATTATTGAGAATGTGCTCTTGGCACGAAATTCATGTGGACATCGTAGTGGGCAAGTGCAACCAAAGAAATGTAGTGATCAAATTGGACATGGCAAAGGCCTATGATAGAGTATCTTGGTCATATTTGATAAATGGATTTGCTAGTCAATCTATCGATACGATTCTGGGGAGTCATCGCAAATAACTGCATTCCATCCTATTCAATGGTCGTGCCAAAGGATTTTTCCATTCAACCGGGGGTGTCAAACAAGGTGATCCACTTTCACACCTTTTACCGTTCATCCTATCGCAGAGGTGTTATCAAGAGCTCTAAATACGGTATTTGACAAATATGTAGGCATATGTCATGCCTAAGTGGAGTCAAAATATCAATCATCGGCCTATGGAGATGATACTATAATATTTACCCCATGAGAGTCTTTAAGAGAATTATGAAGATGCTAGGACGGATTGAGGCAATTTAGTCAACTGATCCAAAGATAGTGCCTTTTATCAATGAGGAAGATTCCTAGTGTACCGTCTCGACGGTGGAGCAAATTACAAGCTTTAAAAGTTCATTTCCATTGAAGTAATTGGGATGCCCTATATTTCATGCAAGGGAGGAAAGGTATATTATAATGACCTTATCGAAGGTATGAAAAACAAAAACAAAATTGGAAAGGAAAATTGCTCTCTTTTGGTGGAAAAGCGAGCTCTCATCAATATTGTGCTTTCGCAGTGATTCCTATATACATGCTTTCAGGTTGTTCCCACAAAGTATACCATGAATGAGCTGCATAAAATCTTTGCGAGGTTTTATGGGAGTACTAAAGAAGAGAACCATGAGGCATTGGTCCTCATGGGACAAGGTTTGTTTACCAAAGAAGAAGATGGACTAGGATTCGGATCTCTAGATGATGTGTCTAAGGCCTTTTTGCCAAATTATGGTGGACATTTGAACATCAAATACAACCTTCAAAAGTGGAATAAATATTGCAAGAAGATGAAAAATGGTAAAGGGGAAAGGCGGTTCACAAGTTGTTACACCTCGTAGTTTCGTCGTTTGAAGTTGTTGTTAGTTGTCCTAATCGTGTAAATTTGTCACGACCGGGCTATGGGCCATGACGGGTATCCCGGGGCTAACCACCGAACACACTTTCGTTCTTGTTCCTAATCTTGCTCTAATTCAGACATATACTCGTGATCATAGAAATCTATTAGCATATGAAACATATTTACTTTTATAACCATAAGCCCTTCGGCTATCAAAAAATATATATATATATATATATATATATATATATATATATATATATATGCATATACATGAAGACTATGAGACCATACACCTTTGCGTATCTACGAGCCTCTTTACTAGAGTATTAGACATATGAATGAGACGGGACCACCGTCGTGCCCAAAATATATATATATATATATATATATATCACAAGAGAAAGAAATAATCAATGGCACCTCGGAAAAAGTGGAATGCTCTCGTGGCTAATAGCTCATATGGTACGGATCATCTCTGTCTACCTGTGGGCATGAACACGGCGCCCAA
>NW_026719374.1:0-11381 GCF_029784015.1 Lycium ferocissimum | reverse complement strand
ATTTTTCATTCTTTTTCTTCACATGGCCAATATGGCCCCCTTTTTGGAACTTTCTTGAATTCTTATGAAATGACCATTTTTATCCACAACCTTTTAAACATTTTCATGAACTATTTTGCGAATTTTCCTTTTTCGCCCTCAATCTTTCTCAATATTCCATATCAACAATATTCCTAAATAATATTAATAACCCACTTGCGCATTAAAATAGTTTTGGAAAACGATCTTACCTTCCACATTCCACGACTTCTTCGAAATGTCCGAGCGCACGAAATACGGGCTATAACACCTTTCTTCTTTTGGCATGCCTTAGCTTCAAGTAGGCTATGACACGAGCTTCGAGGAAATTCTATTCTCGCAATCCGAGCATGTTTATGACTCTTATTCGTTTCTTGGAATTCGTATGTTGATATGATGAAATATTGGCCTCTATGTTTTTGAAATATTTGATTTTCAACTTTTGCATAAAAGTTTGGCTTTTAAAGAATTCCGTAACTACGAACGCCCGTATCTTTCACAGAAAGGCTCGGATTGCCTCGATATGCTCGTAGGAGCTTTTATGACACATGATGATTATGTTTTTCATAGGCGGGCCCGACTCGGGTCGACACCCATCTGTGGGTCCCGCAGTTTTCCTTTATGTACTTCGGATGACTTTTGGCAAAACATGATATGATTACTATCCCGATTTTAAGTATGGTCACTTTACTTATTTCTTTAGTCTATATAATGATTTATGCATATGGTTACTCATGACCTCGTGCATTCTTTTGTATCTTTCACCGAGTCCGGGCCGGTTACGTTGTCGTGACGCACTATGGTATACTCACAGTGTTATCTTGTGTTTATGGTTCGCCGAGCTCCTCGCTAGGCCGGTCCCACTTATGTTTGGTGTTAGCGCCTTTGCGCGGGCGTTATCTTGTGTTATGATGCGTGACGGGGATATGGAGATTTGAAACTTTCTCGGGTGTTATGCCGTGTTATGGCGCCGTACCGCCCGGGCGGGCGACCATATTTTACGCCCCATCCCCATTTGACTTTGAAAGAACTTTTTGTTTTTTGGACTTCCCCCTTTTTTGTATTTTCGTTTCGATTATGACTCGATTTTTCCGATTTCGGTTTTATCCCCCGAAGGGGCCCCCGGGCCCCCTTTCGGGGGATGCTTTCACCCGGGGGGGAAGGGACACGGGTTGGGATCCCCGTTTAGGACCCCTTTTCTTTGTTTGGGTGTTTCCCCTTTTTTCCCGGACCCCGTTTTGGATTTTCGTTCGTTGCATTTGTATATATTGGTTGGGGGACGGGGGGGCCCCTCTCCCCCCCTTTGGATTCTTGCCGGGGAATGTGGACAGTATGTGGTTTTAATTCAAAGGGTGTATTTGTAGTTGTTTTTGGGGGGCGGATCCCTTCCCCGGGGCGGCCTCGTGGGCTTGCTTTTTAATATGTTTTGGGCCGGGCCCCAGGAAGCCTTGCCGGCTTCTAATATATAGGGGTGTGTTTGAGATAGGTTTAGGGTTTGATATAACCGAGCCCGGCATTTATTTCGGTGTCCGTATAAGCTAACCGGGTGTGATTGGATTCGAGAGGTTTTGGGGGTCCCCAACTGGGGCCCCAGTCCCCGGCTGGGGGGGTTGGGTCGTTGCAAGGGTATCGAGCGGCGTCCCCCGGAATGTCCAGGATTTGTGTCTGGAAACCCCCTTGTTTTTCCGGTGTTTTGGCCCCTCTATAAACGGGGCTACGGGACATTTGGGATGTTATCTTTCTTGACCCCGAGTGCGATGACCCGTGTTATCGGGATGACTCCCCCAGGGCCAAGGTTTTAGCGTGCCCCCAAAAAGGCCCACCTCGGGGCAAGTCTACGGGCCGGGGGAGCCCGGGCCCCGGCCGGATGCCCCCGGGGCTCGTCCCCGGGTTTGGCCCCGGAATTGTACCTCCCCAGGCTTTTTGCCCGCCGCCCGGTCGGATTTTTGGGGAGGGGCCCGTCCCCGGGCCCCGGGGGCGGCTCCCCCCCCCCTCCCCGGCCCCGGGGGCACGCCTCCGGCCCCCCCGGGCCCGGGGCGGATGTTTTGGGCCCCTGGGGGGGGGGGGCCCGGTTGGGGACTCTTGGAGGGGGCGGGGCCCCGCGGCCCGGAGCAGAGGATGATCGCGAAACGGGCGCGACAACAGGGGGGCCCGTGTTTTTCCCTTTGTGGCCCCCCGATTTTCGGGTCAAAGCCCCGGAGGCCCCCTCGTATTTTGCCCGGCGGGGCGGCGTGCCCCGCGTTTGATTGTGCTTGAGGCAGCCCTTTTTGGGTTAGCGTCACATTTGCACGATATAGGGGCTAATTGGTAGGTCTTGGATCCCGTTAGAGCGGGGGGCGCCCTCCGGCCCGTAGGGGCGAGTTTGAGAGGTTTTCCCCCCGGCCCTTTTTCCCCTTTCCCAGGGAGGCGAGCCGGGGTGAGGGTTCCCCCGGGGGGGCCGGGGGGGGGGCCCCGCCCCGGGGGAGTGGTTTGGGGAGTTCAACTCCCCCGGCCCAGATAGCGTCCGCCAGTGGGGCCGAAGCCCCCCACGGAGCAGGGACGGAGGGGGTTGGCCCGTTTACGATTGATATTTTTTTTGGGGGGCCCCGGGCCCCGGGGGACATTCCGATAGAACCCGGGCACCGGAAGACCAACCAAGGGCGGCCCGGCGGAGTTTGGCGGGGCCGCCCGGGGGCCCGACCCGGCCGGGCCCGATTTTCAAACCCCGGCCCCGCCAGGGGGCCCCCGGGAAGAGATACCCTTTCCCCGGGCCCGGGCCGGGGGGCACCCCCCGGGGTTAAAGGGAGGAGTGGGGGAGGGTGGGGCCGGGTTCCGGGGGCCCGGGGAATTTCCCGGGGTTTGGGGCCTCCCCGGGGAGGGAGGGTTCCCGGGCCGGGGGAGGAAACCCCCCGGGAACCCTCCGTGCCCCCCGGGTGGGAGGGCCCCCCCGGAGAGTGTTTTCCCACCGGCTTTGTTTTATTTGGGGCCGCCGGGGCCCCTCGGATGAGCAGACCCGTCGGTTAGAGGTGGTGCGGCCACGCGGCTCGATCTCTCGGGTCGGCGGTGGTTCATCTTCGGCCTCTTCGTAGGCTATGCGCCCGGGCGGGGGGGGGGCAGGCACACCGCCGAGGCCCGGGCATAGGGTCGTGGCGGAGCCTCCACGTTCTGGGCGGTCCTTCGAACACATATGCTATCGGGGCCGGCCACAGACCGAGGGAGCCGCCAATGTTGTCACTGAGGTAGCACATCGGTCTTCTCGAGATGTGTATGCACCGATTGATCTCCGGTTCTACTTTATCATATATTTCTCCCCTTGTTGCTATAAAATTGGGATAAAATGCCGAACCTGACATTTTGGAGGTATTTACACCAAATAGGGGATTCGTTATAGCCGGCTAGGTTTATAGAGATTGTTCAGATTATCTGTGGCCGTATGCTAAAGGCTGATTTGGTAGAGTCGGATATGACCGAGTTCGATGTGATTATGGGTATGGATTGGCTAGCCTTCCGTTATGCTAATGTTGACCGTCAAAAGATAGTGATGCGTTCCGGTTCGGGAACCGGTTATAGAATGGGCGGTGTAATACGGCATCGCCGAGGGGTAAGTTTATTTCATACCTCGAAGGCAAGAAAAATGATCGAAAGGGCTACATATCATCCGGTTCATGTACATGATTTAAGGTAGGCACCGACTCTTGATCGATCCCATGAGATAATGAATTCTCTTAGATGTATTCCCGGATGAGCTCTTGTGCCTTCCCCCCGAGCGGGAGGTAGAGTTTCTTTATTGATTTGTTGCGTATACTCACCTTTCTCTATTCCCCTCCGCACGTAATGGCACTGCGTAATCAAGGAATTAAGGCGAGCACTCAGAGATTTATTAGAGAAGGGCTTTATTCGGCCTAGTACATCACCCCGGGGAGCTCCGGGTATTATTTGTGAGAAAGAAAAACGGCTCGCCGCGGATGTGTATTGATGATCGGCACTTCGAATAAGGTAACCATCAAGAACAAATGCCCCTCCCGTGTGATTGATGATTTGTTTGATCGGACTTACCGGGTAGTTGTGTGTTTCGAAGATAGACCCGCGCGGTCGCTATCATCGTGCGGGTACGAGAGGTCGATATTCCTAAGACAAAGATTCGGTGACCCGAGCATGGGCATTATGAATTCGTAGTGATGTCTTTTGGCCGACTAATGCCCTAGCGCATTTACGGACCCGACGAATCGGGTATTCGCACCGTTCTTGGATATGTTCGTGATTGTATTTATCGATGATATTGGTTTATTCTCGATCGAAGCGGAGACATGCGGATCATTTGAGGACGGTACTTGGCACGGCTGCGCACCAGGCAAATTATATGCTAAATTTTCTAAATGTGAATGCAGTTGTGTTCGGGGCATTCCGGGGCATATTATCGGGAGCGATGGCATCCGGTGGACACCCGAGAAGATCGAGGCCGTAAAGAATTGGCCTAGACCTACGACGCCGATGGAGGTGCGTAGTTTTTGCCGGTTGGCCGGTTATTACCGGAGATTTATAGAAGTTTTCGATTTCGGCGCCTTGACAAGGTCGCTCACCGTGCGGAGCTTGCGCCCGTGGTCCGATGCTTCTGCAGCGTAGCTTCCCGCCGTCGAAAGAGAAGTTGACTACGGCTCCAGCTTCCGACTCTTCCGAGGGACCGAATGGCTATGTGATTTATTGTGATGCCTCCGGTATTGGTTTGGGGTGTGTATTGATGCGGCACGGCGGGGGTTATAGTTTATGCTTCCCGACGGCTCGTAAAACATGAAAAGAATTATCCTACTCACGATTTGGAGCTAGCCGCGGTGATTCATGCTTTGAAGATGTGGAGACATTATTTATATATGGTGTCCACGTTGATATTTATATAGATCGTAAGAGCCCAAAGACATCTTTAAGCGAAGGTAAGGAGTCGAACTTCACGAGAGGAGGTGGTTAGAATTGCTAAAAGATTATGATGTTGATATTCTATACCATCCTGGGAAAGCTAATGTTGTGGCAGACGTACTTAGCCGTAAGTCTATGGGTAGTCTCGCGGACGTGTCGTCAGAAAGGAAAGAAATGGTTCGCGAGATCCAGCAGTTGGCTAGTCTTGGAGTCCGATTGGCTGATTCGGGAGACGTTGGGGTTTCTGTTCGAGGAATTGCTGAATCCTCTGTTACGGAGGAGATTAAGCAGCGTCAGTATGAGGATCATATTCTCACACACTATAGAGTACGTGCAGCGAAGGAAAAGACCCGTTCGAGCTTATCCGTCGGAGTATTATTACACAGGGGCAGATTATGTGTGCCGGATGTTGCGGGTCTGTGGCGATAGGTTATGGGCGAGGAACATTATGCCCGTTATTCTATTCATCCAGGGTCGACGAAGATGTATCTTGATCTCAGATGTTTATATTTGTGGGATAGTATGAAAAGAGACATACAGAAGTTCGTCGCTCGGTGCCCAATCTGTCGGCCAGGGAAGATTGAGCATCGAAACCCGGTGGATTATTGCAGGAAATGGAGATACCGTCGTGGAAGTGGGAAATCATTAATATGGATTTTATTACAGGCTTACCTCGCACTCCACGGAGGTATGACTCCATTTGGGTTATTGTTGATCGGCTGACGAAATCAGCCCATTTTCTTCTGGTCCGGACTACCTACTAGGCTGAGGATTATGCCGGAGCTTTATATTGCGGAGGAGATTGTGCGACTTTACGGAGTTCCTATATCTATTATCTCTGACAGAGGTGCCCGATTCACGGCCTAATTTACGGAGATCGTTTCGGGCAGGATTGGGGACACGTGAGTCTCGGTCGACGCATTCCATCCCCAACCGACGGACGGCCGAGCGCACTATTCGGACATTGGAAGATATCTTGCGAGCCGTGTTATTGATTTCGGCAGGTAGGCGGGATGACCATTTGCCACTTGTTGAATTTTCTTATAATAACGACTACCACTCCGGTATTCGGATAGATGGCACCATATGAGGCTTTGTATGGCGGGAAGTGTAGGTCACCGATCGGCTGGTTTGATGTTGGGAGATCGAGTTGATTGGCCCGCATGTGGTCCGGTAGCCCGATGTAGATAATGCGAAACTCATTCGGGAGCGGTTATTAAATGCCCGAGTCGTAAATCATGAGATAATCGCCGTCGATAATCGCCGTCGATATTTAGAGTTTCAGATTGGTGATTGGGTATTCCTTAATGTGTCACCTATGAAAGGTGTTATGAGATTCGGCAAGAAAGCGGGAAGTCGGTCCGAGAGATATATTGGACCTTATCGGATTATTCGTAAAATAGGCAAGGTTGCTTTATGCGAGTTAGATCTCAGCCGATTTGGGAGCGGTCGCCGTATTTCATGTTTATGCTTCGTAAATGTATTGGTGACCCCTTCCGTGAATCTTTCCCGTAGATGACATCCGTGTCACGGAAGGAGCTATCTTATGAAGAGCGACCTATAGCCATATTGGATCGTCGGTAAGAAAGTTGCGGAATAAAGATGTGGCTTCGTTGTTAAGTCTTTGTGGCGGAATAATAACCGAGAGGAATTGACTGGGGAAGTCGAGGAACGACGATCTAAGAAGAAGTATCCTCACCTATTTCCGGTACCTACAGGTAATCCAAATTCTTTACTTGACTATGTTGTTTGATAAATGAATTGTTGATCAATGAATGGATTGTTGTGATAGTTGAAAAAGAAACTCCCCCAAGTTGTTTGTATGACCCGTAGGGTTAGTTTAACATTCGAGGACAAATGTTCTAAAGGGGGGGAGGATGTTATATCCCGTATTTCATGCATTGGAACAATCCGGATTGACTATGGTAAGTTAGGGACCAAACCATTTCGGGATGCAAAGTCGAGACTTTGGACCTTCGATTTTATTTTGAGACATAAGTTGTTCATGAATTTGTTGGTATGGAACACTTAGGAAAATTTGGGACCAAAATTGGAATTTATGGAAGTTAGAAATCATGCAAAATAAGGCCCTTGGCTGTGTGGTTCTTGAATGGTCCCACACACATTTGTGGACAATTTTAATTGGTCCAACACATGTGTGGGCCAAGGGACACTTGTATGAATCATCTTAGATCTTAAAAGATGACTACTACTTCATTCCTTATTCATTGCAACACTTAGAAGAAAAAAAAAAGATCAAGAAGTTGAAGAACATAGAGGCTCTCGGCCAAGAGAGAAAAAAATCAACTTCAATTCAAGCCATCCCAAAAATATTTCCTTGGTACAAATCCACTAATTTGAGGTCCCTAAGTAGCGAGGAAGCGTTGTTCGGGTCATCCAACCATTCGTTGTGTCAATTGCAAACCCTAGACAAAGTGTGGAGTTGAAGAAGAAAGGTAAGAATTGATCTTGTTTTATGTGTTATAAAGGTTGTATGCATGTTGTAGTATGTTAAAATGGATGAAAATCATGAATTATAGTAAGTTGTAATTGAGGCCATATGTATGAGGTTTGGCCCGTGTGAGGTGTGTGTGTATGTTGTGTTGTGTTTAAGTGATGAATTAAGTTCTATGTAGTATGTTAATTGTTGTAGTGTGAAGAAATGAGTGAGAATTATCAATATGTGCATGTTGGTATGTTGGCCGAATATAACCTCCCATGCGACCAAGAATGAATTAATATTACTTATCGTTTAGTTGTTGTCGTTATGAATTCCATAATGAGAATGAGAGTTTGATGACTCAAATTGGTGTTGTAATTGTTGCTTGATTTGGAGGTTATTGTACATTTGATGTAACTTGTATAATTATGAGAACGACATTGTTAGAATGCGAATTGTTGATGCAAATCATGATTTGAAAATGAGGAATGGGTTATAGTGAGGTTCTCGGGTTTGGGGACAGTTTTCGGGCAAATTAGAGCCTTGTTGGATTGTTGGAAATATTGTACGAATTGTTGGAAATGTTTTTAAATGTTGTTAGTATGGATTCGGGTTAGTATTTGAATGTATAAGTTACGATGTTGGTTTTTGAACATAAGTCGTTGAATCAAATATATTGAAAGTTGTTGAATGATGAAAAAGAGGCTTATTAATGTTATATTGCCTTTCGGATTGATTATTGATGTTGCTTTGGTTGTTGTTGTTGTTGTTGTTGATTTTGGTCGAGTTAAATTCTCGGGGTGGCCTATTTACGGAAATGCGCCCAATTTCGTAGAATTAAGGGCAAATTTGGAATTAAATGCCCAAATGTCTACAACTAATGTTTGGCATATTATGACTTGTTTGTAGACCTTGGCAGCGGCCGAGACGTAGGTTGGCCTTAGCTTGAGTTTGGAGTAGCTTTGAGAGCGTTTGAGGTATGTAAAGCCCAATCCTTTCTTCTTTTTGGCATGCCTTAGCTTCAAGTAGGCTATGACACGAGCTTCGAGAAATTCTATTTCGCAATCCGAGCATGTTTATGACTCTTATTCGTTTCGTATGTTGATATATGAATTCGTATGTTGATATGATGAAATATTGGCCTCTATGTTTTTGAAATATTTGATTTTCAACTTTTGCATAAAAGTTTGGCTTTTATAGAATTCCGTAACTACGAACGCCCGTATCTTTCACAGAAAGGCTCGGATTGCCTCGATATGCTCGTAGGAGCTTTTATGACACATGATGATTATGTTTTTCATAGGCGGGCCCGACTCGGGTGGACACCCATCCGTGGGCCCCGCAGCTTTCCTTTATGTACTTCGGATGACTTTTGGCAAAACATGATATGATTACTATCCCGATTTTAAGTATGGTCACTTTACTTATTTATTTAGTCTATAATAATGATTTTATGCATATGGTTACTCACGACTCTGCTCGTGCATTCTTTTGTATCTTTCGCCGAGTCCCGGGCCGGTTCTGTTGTCGTGCGCACTATGGTATACTCCGGTGTTATCTTGTGTTTATGGTTCGCCGAGCTCTCGCTGTAGGGCTGAGTCCCACTTATGTTTGGTGTTACGCCGTGTATGGCGTTATCTTTGTGTTATGATGCGTGACGGGGATATGGAGATTTGAAACTTTCTGGTGTTATGCTGTGTTATGGCGCCATCGACGGGCGGGCGACCATATTTTCTGTGCCCTATGCCTGAGTTGTACTTTGAAAGTAACATTTTGATATTTTGGACTTGCACTTACTTTCTGTATTTTCGTTTCGATTATGACTCAGATTTATTTTCTCCGTATCTTACTCGCTTTTTGCATACTCGGACATATTTCGTACCGACCCCCTTTTCTTCGGTGGGTCGCGTTTCATGCCCGCAGTACGGACACGCGGTTGTTGATGTTTTGTTTAGGACACCTCTTACGTCTTTGTTTGGAGTGCTCCCCTTATTCCGGAGCCACATTTTGGTATATATTCGTTCGTTGCATTTGTATATATTGGTTCGTGGACGGCGGGCCCCCGTCCGTCATATGATTCGTTTGTCCGTTTAGAGGTCCGTGGACATGTATGTGGGTTATGCCCATTACGTACAAATTGTGTTTGTATGTTGAATGTTCCGGGCGATCCCATTCGCCGTGACGTGCCCTCGTCGGCTTCGCATTTGTATATGTTTTGGGCGTTGTGCCATTTGATAGCCTTGTCGGCTTCTGATATATATATATATGGCTGTGTTTGAGATATGTTGCGACAGTTTGATATAATCTGAGACAGCGTTTGATATTTGTGTCTGTATAAGCTAACTGGGTGTGATTCGAATTCGATGAGTGTGTTTGGGTGCCCAACTCGGGCACTAGTCACGGCCTACGGGGTTGGGTCGTGACACAATTAATTCCTCACTCCTCCTACACAACACATACCACACGGCTACAACAACACACACACGGCTCAACTTCAACTTGCAATATTTCATGAATTTCATTCATTTCCACATACCACAACATGTACAAACCATCCATAACACATGAAAAGAGGATTGAAACTTACCCTTTTCCACTTTGTTCTTCAACTTGGCTAGGGTTGAGATTTGCAAGAACCAAGGATTTGTTTTCTCCAACAACCACTTCATGTTGTTTAGGGCCTTCCAATTAGTTGAAAACATAGAAGAAAATAATTTTTGGGGATCAATTTTCCATGGCCAATTTCGGCCAGCTTGGCCGAGCCTCACCCTCTCTTTTTCTTCATACTCTCTCCAAGTTTCTAGACTTATAAGATGATGAATTTGTCTTGCTTGGTCATCCAAGTGCACATATATAATTCATCCAAATGTCCATGGCCCACACATGGCTTGGATGAATTTAATTTGGCCAACCCATGTGTGTGGGAACCACACCTAGGTCCCCGGCCAAGTGGCCTTCTTTGGCCATTTTCATGAAATCCTTATTTCACTTCTAGCCCTTAATTTTTCATGAAATGCTCAACTTTCATAATTCACTTTTGACCCCAAATCTTCCTTATTCCATTTTACCCTTAACACTCCATGCCAATGAAAAGATGAATATGCAACTTATGCACTTTTAACAAAATCGGAAGAAATTACAACCTTGTCCTTAACTTATCATGACTAACTCGGATTATCCCAATGTACCAAAATACGGGATATAACATCCTTCCCCCTTTAGAACATTTGTCCTCGAATGTTCAACTAATCGCATAGGGTCTTGTGAGGACCTCGGGGGTTTCCTTTATTACCACAGCACGCAATCTCTTCTACCAATCATATCTCTTTTCCATCTCCTCTTACCTTACGAATAATGTAATAAGGTCCAATACATCTCGGTTTAAACTTTTCCTTCTTGTAATTCCCTTTGCTCAACTTGTAACATTCTAGGCACATTATCTCGTGTCATTTCTTTATCTTACACTTGCATCTCTCGCACTCGCTTCCCCCCTTTAGGGGCATACTTATACTATCACCCGATCATATTTTGCCCTATTCCCTCATTTCCGAAATTTCACTTACCCAGCGGCACTCTTATTCCGACAATTTGATTCTCTTGCCTTTCATTTACTCACTTTCTTTCTTTCCCAAATATCATTATGTTGACCCTTTCCAAACTTAACCCCTTTTTTTTTCTTTTCCGACCAACCTCTTTTTAAATCATCTCTTAATATCACAAACCCTTTTCCAAATTCTTTTTGCCATATCAAGATCGACCTCCGATTACTATTACCATCAATTCGCCTATTGACTTATTTTTCAAATTCAAATTCGTACTTGCAACTTGGCCGAATCTTACCCTTACTATTGACGCAACCTTTCAAAGCATATGACAACGATATCATCTATTCTCTTTACTTCTCGGAAAATGTCACGACCCAACCCCGTAGGCCGCGACTAGTGCCGAGCACAGGCACCGTATACACCCATTGATCGAAATGGCGTACGAATAACTTATACCGGTACAAATAACATATATTTACGGAAAAATG
>NW_026719373.1:0-11488 GCF_029784015.1 Lycium ferocissimum | reverse complement strand
CATATGCATAGGACTCTAGGCCCTCCAACATCATTTGGGCAAACTACGGATGCTTAAGCACTTATTTCAACAAAACAAGACATTTTCAATTCAATTCCACTGAATGAAAAAGGGGTAAGTTTGGACGTAGATTCCAAAGAGTAGAGTCGTCCCCGAGATCCGAATTCAAACCTATTACATCTAGGACATGCCAAGAGAAGGGAGGGTGGAGCTTACATACCTTATTCGCTCCTTAAGCTCGGTCAAAACTCAATTCCCGTTTCCTCCAAAATCTGCAATTGGTCACATTTACCAATTGTCATTTATAAGCTTTAAGGCTAAAATTTGGAAGTAGCGCTTGTTTATAAAAATTCGACAAAGACACCCCTATACATATAACATCCCCGAGAATCATCTCGGCTTAAAAATATCAACAACAACAACCAACAACATCAACAATCATCACAAACCGCATTATGGCACAAATAGTCTCCTTTCCACATAGTTCAATAATTTCCATCCAAACTTCACATTATCAAGCTAACATCAACATTTCTCGTATTCATTATCTAATTCAAGATTATTCAAACATATTTCGATAGCATCCCAAGCAATATTCATGAATTCAAGCATTCCCGCCGATTCCGTATTCTATCCAAAACTCCTACAATTGCGGCAAAGCTACTAAGTCGCATCGTTTTCCCTTCAAACTCATCAACAATAACTATAATTCACGTTCAAATCCTTACTTTCATAACTATATAAAAATCATATGAAAATCACATAATTTCCCATAATAGCATACAACCCATTTCAATGCCATTTCAAATTGTTCAAGACTTGTTTACGTCATAAATATCATAACGACACAACTAACTAACTAAATAACATTTAATCCGTTACTCACCACCACCACCCTGGCACACGGCCATGCATCACTATCACACACACACACGCCATGCACACACACACCTCAATTTCATACTTCTCATTCAATTCCAATCCTTGTAGCATACAAACTTGTCCCATAACATAAAAACATAGAAATCTTACCTTTTTCTTCAATTTCAACTTTGTCGCAAACGTCGCCCTTTCACTAAACCAATTATATCACGTCGAGAGCGTCCCAAACTTGACAAGAATTCAACAGAATAGGATTTTTGGATCAAAGTAGAAGGCTTGGAAATTTTTTCTTTTTTTTTCTTTCTTTCTCTTGGAGCCGATTTCTCCTCTTCTTTTTTTTTTTGTTTTTGCTTTGCTTTCTTGAAAGTTCTAATGAGGATGATCCTTATATGATAATCCTTGTAATTAATTTGTCACATGGAAAATTTTCCATGGACTTGGGCCTAGGCCATCATGGCCGCCATCCTCCCTCTTGGGCCTTAATTTTTCTTTTCTTTCTTCTTTTTTTTTTTTTTTGGCCCAATTCTTCATGAGTCATATTTTGCGATTCCCGAAAAAATAATTTCCGAAATTCCAATTTTGCCCTCGGCCTTATTCCATATTTCCACACCCACATTTCTCATAACAACATGGATATAACAACTAGAGCCAAGATATTGGTTCATGACCTACCAATCACAATTGTTTCGAATTTTGCGATTATGCAAAAAGGCGGGATATAACAGTTATAGAAGATGTACCAGCTGGATTGGCAGCTCCATTTGCTCCTGGAGTGTTGCCGAGTTAGAGTTTATATGATATGCTTTATGTATGGATGTTAGAGACTTTGCAGACCCAAATCGGGGTGTTGGTTGTCGATCCGTGTAAAGCTCCATCAGCCGAATTTATTTATATGTGTTGGTTCTGTTTGACTACCGGTTTTATGTAATTTGAAAGCAACGAAGATAATTATTTCTGAAAGTTGTATTTTGTATTTTATCTTTATTAGGAAAAAAAAAATTATGTGCGTAACAAGAGTCTGTGGGTTCGCACGGCTCCGGACGTGGGGTCGTGTGCCCATCACACCCCAATAAGGTTAGGGTGTGACAAAAACTAGGAGGAAATAATTTATTTTGATCATTTTCCATGGCTCCCATTTTTGGAGCCATGGCCGAAACTACTATGTCTCCCCCTTCTTCTTCTTCTTTTTTTTTCTTTCTCCAATTTCTTGAATTAAAAAGATGACTCCTTATATATATATATATATATATATATATATATATATATATCTTCCACCACCTTTCCATATTTATATCTTAGTCCCTCAAGTATGGACTCATGTTCCTTTTCTTCTTCCTCTAGAATTTTCCTCTTTTTTCTTGACTTTTCTTTTCTTTTCTTGAATTTTCTTCAAATTTCCCCAAAGATGACTAATTCCTTTCTTTGTCTCTTTTCCTTTTTTTTTTTCGGCCACATGGCCTCTTCCAAGAAATTTCTTGATTACTCGTGAAATGACCATTTTGCCCCTAGCCTTTTTTAATATTTCCACAATCATTTCATGAATTTCCCGTTTCGCCCTTTGTCTTTCTCAATATTTCCACACTAACAATATTCATAACCAATATTCATAACCTACTCGTATGTTAAAATAGTTTTGAAAATGGTCTCGCCCTTAACTTTCCACGCCGACTCTGAAATTTCCAAACGTATAAAATACGAGTTATAACATCAAGTACTTACTCACTTGGTCTTATGCTTAATATACAAATATTCGTAGGTTGCGTAACTATCCTTGTACAACTTGTATAAAGTACATCCAATCTCGAATTTGGTCTTTGCTACTCTTAGTCCATTCTGCTTTCATGGCTCATCCATACTAACCTTCGCTCGTAGCCTATTTTGTCATACTCTTCCTTTTTATACTCGTCCACTTTCGACGTCATGTCATTCGAGGTCTCCACAAACACTTCTTAGCATTATCTCAAGTATTATTCTAACTTCTGTTCATTTATTGTCGGCTCTCAGATCCTACTAACCTGTTTCAACAAGGGGTCTCACTTGAAGTTTAAGCATCCACATCGAATATATAGCAGTGTTAATGGTTTCCGCCTTATACTTGCGTTTCTCTCACCCGCTTCCCCCCTTTAAGGGTGCACTTATACCATTATCCGCTTATTTTCCGCTTTATGTCCCCTTCTTCATCCTCAAATTCACCTGATCCTCCGCTTGGTATACTGTATCATATCCACATCCCCTCCTTAGGATTTTTTTCCTTGCAACACATGTGTGTGTGCCTTCGATTTCCTTGTTTTAGCGATCATTTCGTCCGTCATTATTCCTTGTTAGCTTTCTGGTGTGGACTTCTTACAATCGTAGTTGAGCATAGCTTCACGTTGATGATTCATATGATTCCGTAGCATATGCTCTCGTGTTTAGAATAATTAGTGGCCCATAAACTATTTGCCCATATCCAGTAAACTCTTTTATTTCCATTCATAAGAGCAGCATTCCCCCTTTCCTTCAAAAGCTTCCAAGCCACTAATCGTTGTTCTTCTTATTACAAGCGTCATAATTCCTTTTAAATCCAATACGTTCCCCCCCCCCCCCTTTTTCTAAGGGGGTCCTGGCACACCAATAGCGTTCGAATATGTCACACCCTATCCGATAGGGTGTGATGGGCACCCGACCCTTACCTAGGGCCGAGCGAACCCGCAGACTTTCATAATACACACAATCATACTGGGCCCACAAAACATAACATACGCACGAAATGAAAATTTTTCAGAAAACAAACATGCCTTTCGTTTTTTTCTTTCAAACCAAATAAAATCTGCAATCGTATGAAAACTGTAATATAAGGCATAACGATTGCTTCGGCTTATATAGCCGCTTGCCAAACACATCGGTAGCATAATGCATACAAACACACCGGCTTACGTAGCCGCTTACAAAATGTACCCGACATATCATACACTCGACAACATCTCGCAAAGTCTCTATCATAACTTCGAACACCACACAAAGCACTCGACTCGGCGAAGACTCCGGAGGAAATGGAGCTCGCCAATCCACCGGGAGCATCTTCGCTAACATCACCTACTCATCCGTGGGTACCGCGTGGCATGAAACGCGGCCCCGAAGAAAGGGGTCAAGATTTAAATATGTACCGAGCATGTAAAGCAGATACATCAAACGAGGCCATAACCAAAGTAGGAGTACAGAAAGTAAAGTCGTAATAACCCAACTACCTAAGTACTTACATCCGACACACAAATCATACATACTCATACCGAACGCATCATAATCCGTCACATGGAATGACATTAACCGATGTGGGATTTGCCTCGTCATCGGTGATCAAACTCATCATATCATCATACATCATCACATATCAAATACGGTCCATAGGACCCGTGCGGACGAACGTGGTCGCCACCCTATCTGGCGCCACAACACAAGATAACACCGAAGTTTCAAATCTCCGTATCCCCGAACACAACACATCGTCACAACACATCATAAGCCATATCACAAAGATAACTCCATAAACGGAACCCGCCCTATGGCGAGGTCTCGGGAACCGTAACACGCATAACACCGAGTATATCATAGTGCGCACGATCATATACCGGCCCGGATCCGGTGAAAGAGGTAACACGAACGCACGAGCGGATCGTAAGTAACCACACACATATCAGACACCATCACAGACTCAACCGAATGATCAAAACGAACCCTTTTTTTTTTGAAAATCCAAAATCATAGTTTTCTCCCGAATCTCGCTCGGGACATATCAAACCGAACTTCAGAAATCGTTGTTACGTATCAAAATCATGGGCATAAAACCCTTATTTCCAACTCGACAGATAAATAAATAATCATAGTGAAGAAAATATTAAATTTTCCGAAAAATCCATAAAGGTAGCATAGAAAGGCCGCGGGCCCCACGGACGGGTGCCGACCCCCGTCCGAGCCCGACTACGAGGGGTAGGAGAGTGATGTCTTATGAACTTACATATTATGTTTTGGGGCGTTTCGAGGTCGTATGCAAAAGTTACGGACGTTCGTAGTTTCGAAGTCGTTTTGGAACAAGTCTCTTTTGAAAACAAAATTCTTTTGAAAATAGAACTCTTTTGAAACCTTAAAAGTTTAATCCTACAAAAGACATAAGGGTCATAACTCAACCGCGTTAAAGATACGAACATCAAGGAACTTATACGAATCGCTTACACAATTTTTCAAACTCAACCATACCAAGAACATACAAACCACAAAAGACGAGCAAATACGATTCACAAACATACTTGAAATTTACGAATGGAATTACCCCGAGGCACATATCATGTCATACCTTAGTTCCGTCTAAGACATGCCAAAAAGAAAAGAAGGGTAAGCTTCACATACCTGGCTTGCTTCCTAAGCTAATCCAACGTAAGTTCGTCTTCTCAAAATCTACAACAACATCAATAGGCATCGAACATTAGTCCAGTAGCTAAAGGATCCAATTCCAAACCATTGCTTTTTCTACGAATTTTGGGCAGCACTTCCCCTATAACTTGACGCCCCGAGAATTTAACTCGGCCAAATCTTCAACAAAGAATACCAACAATTCACACATGGACAACATTATCTTCCACAAATTCATGAAACTATATTAAAATTTCTTAAGATTCTAAATCAGCCCACCAACAAGTACAACACCAACTTGACACATTAAACTCTCATTTACATCACATAATCCATGACAAACAACCACCAAAATACAACATATAATTTGGTTCACCATGTTCCACCGAAAACAGCCCCTACACGGCCCAACTTCACCATACATGATTTCATGAACTTCATTTATTCTCCACACATTTCAACAACACACAATCATGTTAAATACAATTAAATCACTATCACCACACAACACACACAACACACGGCCAACCTTCAACTTTCACAACTCAACTTCAACATTTATACTTTCATGTTTTCCATTCATTTTCACATCCTACAATATCCATATTCAATCCCAAATGCATTCTAACATCACCAATTCTTTTTACAATTCCATGGCATCTCATTTATGTTCAATTCATAATTGTTCACATATTCAAATACCAATTCGAAACCTTCCAAACAATAGTCAAGAATGTTTCAAATAATCCGCTCGACATTTCAAGCGGCCGAACCAACACACTACCTAAAATTATCCAAACTCAACAAGAATAATGACAACATATTTCTTTCTTTCAACTTCATAAATCACACCAACAATTCATACTAACAACATTAGTTTCCATAAACACAAGAACACTATATTCAATTCACTTTAACTTCTAAAACAACTTCCGACAACTACAACTTGAACTAGAATTATCAAACTTCCATTTCTCATCATAGATTCCATTGTAACAACAACCAAAATACTTAAGAAAATTGATTCATCCCTTTCCATACTATACCACAACCACACGGCCTCAACATATAGTCCATATTTTTCATGAATTTCCCTCATTCCTACACACCACAACATACACAACCATACATAACATATAAAAGAAGATTAAATTCTTACCCTTTTCCAACTTTTCCACTTGCCAAAAGAAGCTCTTTCTTGCCATGATATTTATACCACTTTGTAGAGAATCTTGAACTTAGTAGGAATACAAACAAATTATAATTTTGAATCAAAGTTGAAGGCTTCAAGATTTCTCTTTTTTTCTCTTCTTTCTTGCTGAAATTTCGGAAATTTGTGGAGCTTTTTGCTGAAATAAAATGAAGTTTCGTCCCTTTTAAAAAAGCTCGCCAACGTCGGTTTATCGTAGCTACGATTGTAGCAAGATCAGAAGTAGCGGTACCGCGGGGATACTGAATTCGTTTCTGCGCGACGAGATTCAGTTTGTAACGTCTATAATTCTCTACTCCGATGTCCTATCAATGAACGGTTTGTTGCATTACAAACTAGACTCGACGAACTTCATTTTAGGCTTTTAAAACACCTTAAAACTCCACATATACTATGAGATATGCGCCTCCATAGTTGACTTAAAAATTCGCCCAGCATTTCCCCAAATTTTCGTCAAACTTATTTTCTTCGATTTACTCGATCTCGAAATATTCCGACGCACAAAATGCGGGATATAACAGAATATCCATTATCTTCGGCAATTATCTGCCGTCCTTCCCGACCTTCTCAGGGTCGGGTTCTATCATTGCATGGAATATTATATGCACACTTATATATAATTACTACCATCTCGCTTACCAAACATTTCCAAACGCCGTTCAAACTCACCTAATTTTTGAGCCGTGATGCATTTTCTTTCTCTTCATATACCGGTCCAATCCGCCCCGTCCTACGCGACCTCTTAAGGCTTCTGCCCATTCCGCATACTCTAATTTTCCTTAGGCTACTCTAGCTTCTTATTTGCTTCCTATGTCTGAATTTATAAGATTTTTAGAATACTTCCCAGGGGGTCACCCATCCTAAAATTTCTCTCACTCCAGCACGCTTAACCTTGAAACTCTGATGAAATACGATGCGCAAATGCTGGTATAGTAGCATCCAGCTCACCGCATGACCTTTATCGCATAATCTGGAGTAAGTTGAAGTCTTAACAGATTCCCAAAACATTCTCGTAACACATCTCCCTCCGAATTAGAAAGGGTCTCTTACTCTCCTGACTTCATGATCACTATGTTAGCCTTCTTAATTCTCAATATCCATCTTGTCATCGTACCACCTTTTTAAATTCATAACTATATATTTCCCCTTTCAATCCATACTCGTACTTAGTTAACTACGTCTATCTTGGGTGCCTCTTTTGGTACTCCCTTATCGTTTCTCCCATTTATGTCTATCTTTTATTTTGGGCACTAGAAATCTTATGCTGCCTCTGTATCCTTCGTAAAACATCATTTCCGTATACTCCCTTTCTCATTTTCGAAACGTATTCTGTTCACCTCTGTTTATTCATATCATACCTGTTATATCCCGCATTTTGTGCGTCGGAAAATTTCGAGATCGAGTAAATCGAAGAAAATAAGTTCGACGAAAATTTGGGGAAATGCTGGGCGAATTTTTAAGTCAACTATGGAGGCGCATATCTCATAGTATATGTGGAGTTTTAAGGTGTTTTAAAAGCCTAAAATGAAGTTCGTCGAGTCTAGTTTATAATGCAACAAACCGTTCATTGATAGGACATCGGAGTAGAGAATTATAGACGTTACAAACGAATCGTCGACGCGAAACGAAAACAACATTCCCGCGGTACGTCTACGGTACCGCTGCGCTACAAGATTACTACAAGATCGTAGCTACAATAAACCGACGTTGCGCTTTTTAAAAGGGACGAAACTTCATTTTATTTCAGCAAAAAAGCTCCACAAATTTCCGAAATTTCAAGAAAGAAGAGAAAAAAAAAAGAGAAATCTTGAAGCCTTCAACTTTGATTCAAAATTATAATTTGTTTGTATTCCTACTAAGTTCAAGATTCTCTACAAAGTGGTATAAATATCATGGCAAGAAAGAGCTTCTTTTGGCAAGTGGAAAAGTTGGAAAAGGGTAAGAATTTAATCTTCTTTATATGTTATGTATGGTTGTGTATGTTGTGGTGTGTAGGAATGAGGAAATTCATGAAAAATATGGACTATATGTTGAGGCCGTGTGGTTGTGATATAGTATGGAAAGGGATGAATCAATTTTCTTAAGTATTTTGGTTGTTGTTACAATGGAATCTATGATGAGAAATGGAAGTTTGATAATTCTAGTTCAAGTTGTAGTTGTCGGGAAGTTGTTTTAGAAGTTAAAGTGAATTGAATATAGTGTTCTTGTGTTTATGGAAACTAATGTTGTTAGTGTGAATTGTTGGTGTGATTTATGAAGTTGAAAGAAAGAAATATGTTGTCATTATTCTTGTTGAGTTTGGATAATTTTAGGTAGTGTGTTGGTTCGGCCGCTTGAAATGTCGAGCGGATTATTTGAAACATTCTTGACTATTGTTTGGAAGGTTTCGAATTGGTATTTGAATATGTGAACAATTATGAATTGAATATAAATGAGATGCCATGGAATTGTAAAAAAAAGAATTGGTAATGTTAGAACGTATTTTGAAATAATTGTGAAGTGGAAGATATGATTTTTGGTATTACTATTGTTAAATTGGCCGAGTTGCATTCTCGGTTGTTGTTGTTAAATTGGCGAGTTAGATTCTCGGGGATGGAGCATTTACGGGAAATGCTTGCCGAAATTTTTGTAGACGAATGTTAATTCAAGATTGAATTTCTAAAGGCTCTAATTAATGTTTGGTAAATGTGACCATTTATAGATTTTGGAGAGTTTTGAACTTGGATTTGGAGAAGCGTAAGAGACGGAAAAGGTATGTAAAGTCCTTCCTTTCCTTCTTATGGCATGTCTTAGCTATATTAGGTCGGAGTCCGAGCCTCGGAAAGGTTACTGCATCGAAATTTGAGTTTAATTCTTGTTACTATTCACTCAGCATAATTGAATTACTTTCTTTACATTTTGTTGGACAAATGTTTAAACACTTCCAATCCCGATATAAGTATGTCGATATGCATAATTTAAGATAAGTACCCCGACATAAGCGATCTGTTGTGAATACTCGATATGGATATACGGTTCGAAATAAGAAATACGTTATAAATAACCTAATGTAAATATTTGGTAAAGGTACTTTTACTATAAGTATTATGATATCAATACTTTGATGTAAGTATTCGACATAATTAACTCCGATATAAACATTCCGAAAGGTATGGGATATGATGGTTATTTGTTGATGATTATTCGGCACTTGAACACGAATTGGTTTGTTGAGTTCCCGTGGTACTAGGAAATGAATTGTATATGTGTGATGTGATGATTTGTGTGTATATACGACCGGGCTCGAGTGCCGTGGTATCCGTCCGCTCCGGTGCCGTATATGTGTGATGATGTCATGATGTGTGATGGAATATTGGTTGTCTATCCGTCCCGATACGATATCCGAAATAATTGTAAAAGTTTCTATACCAAATGTCTTTGACTACGAAGTTTGTTCCACTATGTCCGATACAAATGTAAGATTCCAAAAGTTCCGTTTGATTTGGTTCGTACTAATATTTGAAAACGCGTTAAGGAGCTACTCGATGGTCCGAGGGTCCCGGGGACAAAACCGTTTCGGGAGCTACTCGATAGTTCGAGGGTCCCAAAGACAAAAACGCGCTCGGGAGCCGCTCGATAGTCCGAGGGTCCCGGGGCACACGCGATCCGGGAGCTGCCGACGGTCCGAGGGTCCCGTGAACCAGATTCACGCTTTAACGTTCGTTCGATATGCCGTTTGATATGATATGCTACGGCGTCCGGAAAAATAAGCATTTTGAAATTTCGTATATTCGTGACTTGCGCATTACATTCGTTCGTCTACACGATACGTCTGTCGATATGATTTGTGTCCGAAAGGGGAGCATTCTGGCGCCCTGTGTTTTCGATTCTCCTTCTAACATATAACATGGGAATGCGAGACTTGTGTCTGAGAAGTAGGTAATTTAATACATGACCTTGGTATATACGGTTCGTGTCCGATAAACAAGTATTTTGGTATTCTGGATAGCGTGCTTACTACTTATCTTTGTTTATTACGATTATGATTACGTTTTACGTATTTTATGCCTTCTATATCCCCGATCCACAACGATTAAATCCGTTGATCCTCTGTACCTACCATTACGATTAAAATTACGTCTCGCCACGATTCTACGCACTTCGAGTCCGATTATGGTCTGTCCGACATATTTCTATGCCTATGCATGCTTTTGATTTGCACTATTTATGATCCGAAAGTAAGCGTTTTGATACTCGACAAGGTACGTATTTTACGTACTTCCGACTTCGACCACGATTAAAGATTAATCTCCCGCACCCGATCATGATAAGGCTCGTCCGATATATACGCACGCCCGATTTCGATTATGATTTGTTAGCTGTATTCACGTACATTTGGATTGGTTTATGATTCTATTACGGTATTTACGCTTTACATACTCGAGACATATTCGAATACCGACCCCCGTTCTTGAAGGCGTTTTCATGCCACGCGACTCCCCGACCGAGCGAGATTATTATAGAAGATATTCCAGCAAAGATGGCAAGCTCCATTCTCCGGAGGGCCGTTCTTGCGTCGAGTTTGTTTGTTATGAGTTAAGGAGTTATGTTAGAGACTTTGCGACAGCGTCGTGGGTGTGTTTGTCAGTTGGTATGCGGCTCCGTCAGCCGATATGTCAGTCCGTATTTATGTCATGAAATTTTGTATGTTTACGAATTTGTTTGATTCGGAGGCTACGAAAAAAAAAAAATTCTGACGCATTTGCTATGTATTTTACTTTATTTGATTTAAATAGTTGACAGGATCTTAGGTGTGTGGCAAGAGTCCGAGGGTTCGCTCGGCCCTAAATAAGGGTCGGGTGCCCATCACGTCCCTTGGAAATTGGGGCGTGACAATACCGGTCATTGTCTAGCATTCATTCTACCTCGTTGTCCATCTTTCTATAACTGGATCCTTCACGGCCCATCAACTTACAAGATTCGTGTCCTTGGGCACATGTCATGATTTACTACTACATTGTTATCTCGCGC
>NW_026719372.1:0-11193 GCF_029784015.1 Lycium ferocissimum | reverse complement strand
TGATTGGGTCGTGACACATTTACTAAATCAAAGATGTATAAACTTATTTATTTCTTTATTTGCTTTATGTGTTAACTACACTAAACAATTCCTATTATATGATTCAACATCGAATATACTTTCTATGTTTTACTTATACCCCATATACTATAAAACCTATGCTTATAGCCCTTAAGGTATATTTGTAATTAAGCAAATCAAAACAGACAATTTAAATTATAAATTAGAAGTTTTATGTATTTATTTTTATGAAATTTAGAAAAGTGGATAAATATGATTAATTGGGCGTTCATGAAAATGATGAGAATATATATATACACACACACATCATGTATTAAAATGATATAATTTAATTATAGTATGTAATATATATATATAGAGAGAGAGAGAGAGTTAAAATGTTAATGTTTTTGTTTAATACACATCTATCTATTGAATGAGACAATTAAGCTTCATGTTAATGATATATATTACGAAATATTTTCTCTACTTAAATTATTCAACAATACACAATTTAGTATTTTCCTAATGATATTATCTCAGAAATCAAATTTTATGATAGTTATTTAATACTGCATTAATAATCAGCTATATAATTTTTATGATTTGTAATATTTCAACCCAAATATAAAATCATTTATTTTTATATAGGATTCAATTTTAACAATATATAACTTTAAATAAATAATTTTCTTCGTTTCAATTTGTTTGTCTTAGTTACTATTTGAACAATCAACGGATATTTTCTTTGGCCATAATTTATTCAAAATTTCAAATACTTTCTACATATCTTGGTCGTTAACTACCGTGACTTATAATACTTTTTATGAAGTTTTTAAATATGTAAATTTAATTTATTTAACAAATATTGAAGAATCTATGTCATAATCCACGCCGAACATTAATTTATTAACCCCCGTACTTCGAATCAAGCCACATAAACTGAAACAAATGGAAAATAAATATGCGTGAAATTGCTATCAACAAATAAATTAACTAAATATGATGGATCTGTAACAATTCTAATTTGTTTCTTTAAGCCTTTTCTTTTGAACACCTTATTAGAGTTAGATTATTGCATAATAATTTATTTGACTTGGGAATTTTTTTTTTTAACAATAATACTTATTTGTGATGTCATTTTCAATTTTATAGTATTATAATTTTAATTTCTTAAATTATATATATATTTTTTTAAATACAAGTAAATATCCAAGTAAGAAAGTTCCTAGGTACCCAAAAAAACTCTCAGTTAAAGTCGCAGTAGCAAAATCTCCAAGTAAAAACCCAAAAAAAAAATCTCCAACTCAATTCGTAGCAACAAAATGCCCAAGTAATTCTCCAGGTAAAATAATTTCCAAGTAAATCTCCAAAAAGAAAATTTTCAAAGAAAATCCGCAGAACTTATATCCCTAGGTAATACCCCAGATAAGAATATCCCTTGGTAAATTCCCAGCTATTTATCCCTAGCAAAATTTGCAGGTAGTTTTACCTAGGGATTTCCTTGCAAATTGACAAAGGAATTTAATTTTATGTTTTACTTGCGAATTTACCTATGGAAATAGTGCTTGCGGATTAATTTTCGCAAATAATCCCCAGGTAATAGTTTTGCTCAAAATGGCGCCAAATTTACACGCCAATTTTCCTAGGGAAATATTTTTCGCAAGTAAAAAGTTCTAAAATTTTGGAATTTCATTATTTCTCATGAAAATCCGTAGGAAATTTCTACAAAAAAGATTCCCAGGTAAAATCTCCAGGTAATTAGCAGTTTTCTAGTAGTGTTATATGAAGAAAAAGTGTAATATGTGTTTATTATCGACTAATTATCTACCCCCTCCACTTAAACTCTTTATCCAATTATTTTTAGCCAAATAATTAATTAATGATAAGATCTATATATAATTGGAAAGAAGAGCTTAATTACAAAATACTCTCTGGTCCAATCTATATGATATTCTTTTCTTTTTAGTCAATCTAAAAAAGAAGGCCAAATAGATAAATAACCCCTTAAACTTGCCATAATTTTTCATTTAGGCACCTCAACTAAGAGTGTTACCTATTAAACACTTAATATATGTGTAAGTTGTGCCTATTAAGCACCGCACGCTGACATGGCACAGACTGTTAGGCGCGTGAGTAGTGTGTGTAGATATTTTGTGTAAAATTAACATTCCCTCCCCATCTTCATCTTCATTTCTATCACCCTCACTATCTACTTTATATCTTCTCCAAATTCAGTGGAGCAAGGACATCATCAATTACAGCCGTAGCAAGAAAAAAAGTGCTTCACTTGAATTAGTGTTAAGTTTAAAAGAGACTCCAGTAGCATAACAAATTCATTCACTAGTGTTTAATAAGTACTTATGCACTGTTACAACCCATATGCCGCCATTGACGACACTCGTAGAGGCTTCGAAAAAATCCAAATGGTAAAATAGAGATTTGATCAGTAACACTGAAATTGCTTTTAAGTTTACATACTCATATTGGTTTTTCACTTTCTCTCTCTTTCTTATTGAAAATCATGAATTGGGTTACTTAGAAAGGTCTTATAATTGTTCTCTTTATAGCCATGAATGCGTTGATCATTTCAACAATGGTGTTATCAGAAGAATTCATTCCTAACATATATGAATAAAAATTTGATTTAAAAGTATGTCCAGACCTATACAAGTGCTTAACAACAATTTCACCAGGGTGGCTTTTGGGTGAAGCCGCTTTAGGCCTCTCAATTTTGGGGGCCTCATTTTTCATCAATATAGTTTATTTTTGAAAAATCATAAAGTATTCTAAGTACTTTTTCTCATTAAAAGGAAAGAGTTAATCGATTGATAGAAAATAAGGTTCCTAAATCAGTAAGTAATGTATAGTATATAAATATTCAATCTCTAGTATATTGACAAAAAAGAAGGCCCCTGATTGGTTTCTTTACAATACTCAATCTATTTTTAACCTTTCTCTAAACTTTAATATACTTCTACACTTTTATGTTCTTCTTTGTTTTCCCAGGAGAGTCTTTGACTTATATTGCTATGAAAGACACAGTGTATGAATTTTCTAATTTTGTTTTTCTCGGGCACCAAATATTGCAAGAGGTATATTGAAGCACCAAATAAGTATTCTCAAATCAAGTTATGAACTTCTTGAATCGGGTTCTATTATTTCAACTTTTTAGTATTTTTTTCATCTACAACTTGCTTGTTTTGATATCTTACTATGTAATATATATTTTCTCTTTAATTATTTATTAGAATATAAAATATGTCAACTAGAAAATTTGAATCCGGTTGTTCAAAACTCAAGAAAGAAGAATTAAATTTTTGATACAATCTCAAAAAAGAGTTCTTGAGGAAGTAAGTGAGATATCTGACAGACATCCTCAAAAAGTAGACTTCAAATGAAAAATAATAATGAATTTTTTTTTTTATTCTCGTTTTTGTGACAAAAAAATTTAAGGCCCCTCATTAAGGTTTGACTTTAGGCTCTCAACAGTTTTGAACCGCCCCTGAATTTCACGTCATGTAAAGTTACAAATGGTTAGAATAAGTACAGAGAGAGAGGAAAGAAAAAATGATTAGAAAACAAAGGTGGTGATCGTCAAAGATGGCTACCGGAGAAGATGCTCCACCAGAAGTGGTGGCTGCCAACAAAATTTAATGGTGGTGGCTGCCGGCGAGAAAAGTGAAGGAATAGAGTTATTTTTTAATGTGTCATTTTTTTTTCTTTTTCCCCTTCATTTTATTTATTTGATTTGTCACATCAAAGGCACTTGGCACGCGCTTGGGCTTGTCTATGCAATGTCAAAAATGTGTTTATTTGGTAACACCCTTAGTTAAGGTGTCTAAATGAAAAATTGTGATAAGTTTAAGGGGTTATTTATGTATTTGGCCAAAAAAGAATGACATCTTATTATATTTAGTACTCAATTTAACTTCAAGCTTGCATCTTCCTTTTTAGTAATTGTTAAAGTAGGACTATTATTGGCAAATTATAAGCTCAAGTTGTAATCTTTTGAACATTAAGGAGTCCCATGAGGAAACATTTAAAGCAATTATGTCACGCCCCGAACCATGGTCTGGGCGTAACTCGGCTCTCTGTGCCTGATTGCATGTGACCGAACGAACCAACTGGCTGGCTGAATCGACATGTGATATCAAAAACATACTGAATGCGGAAATAAGCTTAACACAGATAAATATCTTAGTTCATAAGTCTAACATAAAAGCCTGTGAGTCTGTCTAACTGCTAATATAATCTATGAAGCATCTATGAAGTACTAAAAACTGACTGTTGCCGGGACAAGGCCCCTGACATACGTGACTGTCTGTAAAAAGACTTTAAATAAATGATAAGGCCCGGAAAGAACTGGGGCTCACCAATCAGCTGATACTGGAGATCCTAGCGAGCAGATACGTAGTCTTGTAAACTCGTTACCTGCATCGTGAGATGCAGGCCCCGAGCAAAAGGGACGTCAGTACATTTGAATTGCACTGGTATGTAAAGCAACTGAAAGAAAGAACTGTAAATATTGAAACTGAACTGATAACTGAAGTGAACAAAAGAAGTAATATGAATACTTCCTGTTCTGAATGGTGTTGACACCCAATTTTGTCCCGTCTTTCTTTCAAATTATTTCTTTATGCTTCTAATAGCTTGATGACTTAAGAGCGCTAGTCCTTCGATTAAGAGTTCTCTTTGCTATATTATTAATATCGTCATTCCTAATTATTCAATTGTAGTCATCCCTTATTATCATTATTACTACTACTATTATTATTATCGTTATTACAATCATTTTCATTATATTGCCATCACTTAATATTATAATCATCATGATCATTTTAACATTTTCTATGTATCATCTTATGCAAAAGCGCATCGCATTTATTTTAGACAATTAAATGATAGCATTTATTTAATGTTATACTGTTACGACATCATGTATTTTTTTTATCTAAGTAATTATATTTTTACATTGAGTGACTTATCTACTTAGAGACACGTTAACATATAATTTACTAAAGAGTGTCTTTAATCTTGATTTAAGAGCCCAAAAAAATATAAGGAAGAAAGTAATTTTAAGTCCAAAATACTGCCAAAATCTATCAAGGCTAAGCCCATTCTTCACACAATCTTTGGACCAAGCTGAGGCCCAAAGGTAGCAACCCAATCAGTCATCCCAACCCATGCCATCACTTAGTAGGCGTTTCGACATGCGATTTGAAATCGTGAGATGAAATCAGTATTTGGACATGCATTTCATCTCATGGTTTCAAACCATGGTTTGAAATCCCAAATCATCAAAAAATGCATGATTTGGGGTTTCAAAAATTTTAAATATAAAACTTGACCCATAAGTTTATATTTGTAAAAAAAAAGACACATAAGTTGATAGATATTGATAACAATTACTCCCACCAATCATTTACCAAACTTTATGTCAACCATGTAAGAGGATTATATTAAGGTGTAGTTACATTACTATTCATGTTAAATTTTCTTTTTTATTGAACTAAAGTTTGATCAATTGATATTGTATTTTTTAGAAAGGGCTTCTAATAGCGTATTAATTTTGTTATGAACTATAACTTGCTCATTTGGTATAATTGTATAAGAATTGAGAATATTTTGATAGTTTTCACAACTTGTGAAGTTTTTATGTTTATAAGAAAAAATATAACTTAAGAAATCCATATTGCATGTCAAAACATGATAGGAAATCATAATTTCATCTCATGATTTCATAGCAAGTCCAAACGGCTACTTAATTTTACCTCTTCCTCTCCCTCTAGAGCCCCTAGCCGTCTGCACACTGCCACCCTTGTCAATCATCTCTGAGCATCAACAGTGACATAGCCTCATCCAAACGGCTAAATTCAAACTTTCACTTGCAAATACTCTTCAAAATCTGCGGACGTCCACGTCTCCTTGTCTGAAGTCAAACGTTCACATCAAATCCAAGAGGTAAGTTTTTTCGTCTATTTTTTTTTGTTTTACCTCTCTCTGTTCATTTGTTCCCCAATCTATTAAAAGAAATTATCATTTCGTTTTTGAATTTGAACAGCCCGTTTTCACACTTGTAGAGCCTTAGGATTTTCACTATAAATATGGCTCTTCAATGTTCCCACAAAAAAAAAAAAAAAAATGGATTCTTACACCCAAAGTTAAGGTCAAAAGCCCCACTTTTTTGCACCCGGAAAAGGTCAGTGATTATTCTCCCCCTTTCTCTTTAAATTATGGAATATTTTCATACTTCTATGTGTGGTTCTTCTGAGATGTTGTTGATCTGATTTTGGTCATTTAGATACCATGAAATTAGATATTCGTTGTTTTTCTCTGATAGTCTAGATTTCAGTTTAGTTTCGAGATATGAATTCCTATCCGGTAATTTAATTATTGAGAATTAAGTTCAGTTCTTTCTTATGTTGTGGTTTTCGGAATCATGTCCTTGTGTGTCCATTATTCGGTTATGTCGAATTATGTTCCTGTTATTGATTAATTAAATTATGCGAAGGATACATTTTCTCTTATTTGTGACGTTAAACTTTCGCATTCACCTGAAACCATGGCAGTAGGACTAATTGTGTGTTGTGCTCGTAAATTCTGATTGTTGTTTCTGAATCATTATGTAGAAGAATCTGTTTTCTTTTATATCGTCTTGTTGTATGTATAATATATGATGTGTAAGTTAGCATCGCACAGAGACCATACCTTTAAGTTCTCCTTATCCATGGCTAGGATGTACTTCTTAAGTTTGATGTCGTTTTGAACTTACAGAGAGTTCTATGTTTGGCTCCTTCTCCCTCCGTGCGAATTCGCAAAAATCTTGATGTGAAAGAGTTCATTTTCTGTAGGAACAGTGATTTGAATTTTGTTAATTTTAGGATACTATTTGATAGAATTCATCTCGTAATAATTTTGTATGACAGTTTTCATCTCGTTTCTGCTTCCTGATTTCTTTCTTAGTAAAATGCATCCATGTACAGTGAAGTATATGTTTGGTCTATGTGTTCGAAGAATCTCTGCTTGTGAAAATTCCTTCCCAGTTACCGCATGATATTTACTTTACTGCCGGAAGTTTAGAATCTAGCAATAATGTGTTTCGAATAAGTTTCAAGTGTACACTTTGTTTAATTGGCATAACATAGGAAGAAAGATGTTAGAGTTAGACTACTGTTTGTTGAATAAAAATGCATTTTGCTGAAACGTTTACATCGCTACCTCGCTTCCCACAGTTGGTCAATGAAAATATGGTTTTGGTCTGTTATAGAATTCGATAACACATGTATAAAAATTTATTGCAGGTTTTTCGCTGAATGTTGTGCTATCAACAATAGGAAATTCAGCAAATTAGGCTAGAATATATACCATCTCATCTTATTGTATACGGTAAAAACTGGATATATGCAAGACCGATGAGACCGGGGGCCGGAGATAAAAAGAGACAGGCATGGTCACCGAGTCTGCCCTTAGAACTGATGGAATTGCACCGGCTGCGGCTGACCTGGGAAAAGTGAAGCAAACCTGTTTGGTCCGACATCTCCGGACCAAACTCGGCATCATAGCCAGTCCGGTTTCTCCATGACCGAGTTGATCGTGGCCGTTAGTCCGGTTTCTCCATGACCAAGTTGATCGTGGCCGTTAGTTCGGTTGATCAGTTACAAAATTGCCATGCTTCAAGACCGCTCTGCCACATTGTATTGCCAATCGTACGGGTGTCAGACCGTACGACCCAACCTTATCTTTTTAGGGTTTTTCTTTAAACAAAAAGGGCTTTATGTTGTATGCAAGGCCCATAAGGCAAAACTATAAGTAGGGGACATTTCTCTACTTTTAAGGGTTAGCTTGTTGGAATCTAGAGCATTGTAATAGCAAGTCAAAATATTATTTTTCTCTTTAGTCCGAATCTGTGGAGCATTATTGTTTAGCTTCACTCTTCTAATATCATTTTACTTAATCATCCATAGCAACAACATATGCAACGTATTTATCCAAGTTATTAACGTATTTATCCAAGTTATTAACGTATATATTCATATCTACAAACCATTGTACACGAATCCATATATATATTCCCTCAAAAACCAAAATAGATTAAAGTTTGTCCACATATCCTATACCTCACTTAAAAATTCAATTGATTACCTAATTTCGGGGTAAACACTTATTTGTATGATTCAGGACTTTGTTCTTTATTCTGTTAAAAAAGAAAATCATGCCATATGTCTATTCATTTTTTGAGAAACTGATACAAAACTTGCCTTAATTGTTACTCCCTCCGGATCAAAAAAAGAGTCCACTTAGCCATTTGCACACCACTTAAGAAAATACTAACTCATAGACAAAAATAGGTAATTTGACTAAACTACCCCTAATTAAATAGGCATTGGGATTTGATTAATAGGGGCAAATATGAAAAAATAAGGTTAATTCTTTTTTGATTTACTAAGTAGACTCTTTTTTTTATCCAAGAAAAAAAGGCTAAGTGGACTCTTTTTTTGATCTGGAAGGAGTATTTCATGTATTGAGAAGCAGTGGCCTTTAACCTGTCGTTGAATGTTCGGGTAATAGGAAGAGTCAATATATTTAATTTACAGTTTCAATGTTTTCAATAGTGCGTATTAATATGTTCGAAACACTGCTCTAGGAGTTTTCTTTCATTTGTTTAATTCTAATATGATTTGTGAAAACTGTATTAATGAACAACTACATTGTTGATATGATAGGTCGAGTCCTAGCTTATTCTTACTATTGTTTGTTTGAAACAATTGAATTTAACAACCATGAGATTCCCAGTGATGTCTTTGAACCATGTACTAGTCGAGCTAAATAATTTAAGTTTGTTAATACTTGCTGTGTTCTAGTTTAATATCGAGTCCCATATCAAAGCGTGCTATGTATTTAAAGCTACAGTGCTACCAAGAGCCTTTCCACAGTTAACTAATTACATTTTAGATATTAAACAGATATGTTGGTTTATTTATTTTGTCCATAAATTATTCTTTCATTGTCTAATAAGTTTTAGTGAATGTCACCAGTTTTATGATAACATGCGTTGCTTTGGTTTAGTTTAAAACTAGATTACGTGAGATGTTTATCTACTATCTTGGCATGCTCCTGAATCTATTAGTTAAAAGATTTCTTTCTTTTCATCATCACATAGTTAACAAAAGAGTGTATGTGTTAATTAGGTATCCACACGACTTTTATGATTTGATTCATTCACTTTGTGCTTACTGTTAAGGTGTTTATACGGGAGTTGAATAAGCATATACCTCTATATTTGCCTTATGTTTAACAATTGCGTTTCTAATTCTTATTATCTTTCCTGAAAACATTCAAACAGAAGCAAAGAGAGGAGCTATTGTCAATTTTTAGCTTGCCTCGGGATTAACTAACTTTTTGTCTTCTTATTTACGTTTATTTGATTATCTTAAGATTATTGACCTTAGAACACCTAGATTAGACGGGGTAGTTGACATAAGGGAGAAACTAGTAGTTAACTTTTTTTTCTTCTTATTTTAGAGTTACTTATAATACCTATAACGTTTTCTTTGAAGCATTCAAGTCTATACTTGTGACTTTCTTTTCTTATCACTGTAAGCTTTGCAAACAGGAAGCTGTGAATCAAGTTTTGACCAGAAAACTGATTTTTAGAACTTGAGCATATTTCTTTGAATTAAAAGGACAAACTTTCCTTTATGATTAACATCTGAAACTTCAACTGATAAGCAAATGTTGGCTGAAGCTTTTTTTAACAGACAATTTGTCACAGCCCAACTGGAGGACTATGATGGACACCTTGTCACGACCCAGCCCCGTAGGCCGTGACTCGTGCCCGAGTTGGACACTCATACGTACCCTTACCCCACATAAGCGTAATAGCAAAATGAACATATATAATAATTAAAGATATTATCAGATGGCGCACAGGAGTGAGTATGACGCACGAAGGCCGATCAGGCCGTCACAAAGTACACATACAATCCCCAACGTACACGGATTTACAAGAAAACATATACATAACCCACTATACATGTCTACGCCTCTCTAGCGTACCGAAAACATAAACATACGACGGGACGGGGGCCGTCGTACCCCCTAAAATCCGAATGTACATACATATCGAAAAAAAGGTCACACTAAAATGTAAGCTCCGAACAAAGGAGCGCCGTAGTAGCTGATAGATGGCCTAAGCGGGCGGATGCGAAGCGTGCGTCCGTACGCCGTGGGCATGAAACACGGCCCCGCCGCCGAAGCAAGGGGGGCGCACGAAAAATGTACCGAATATGTAAAGGCAGACCGTAGTAACAAAAAAATCAAAGTCGGGTAATGTGGAGACGAACAAAATACGACATAATCTAAATACATGTCGAAATCGTAAATAGTGTACGAAAAACATATGCCAAAACCGGCCCCGTTAGGGACCGGCGATCGGCGTGGTCGCCCCGACGCCGGCGCCACGAGCATACCGTATCATAACATACCGTATGGCCATACGTAACATAATCATAACAAGGCGTACATGGCACAACATACACCACAACCCATGTACGTATAATACCTCGCCCTCACACGATACCCGCGAACAATGCAGAAGACGCTTGAGAACATATCCCGCCCGGCTCGGGGAAACATTGAGGCATCCACGAGTGGGTGGAGAACCAAATGCAATAGAAATACCATACGGATTTCGAGAGACTCAATGGGAGCATAACCAATGACAAACCAAAGTGTAAGAAGATCGGACGGAATCATATTATGCGAATTTCGGATGTCATGGTACATTACGAGGAATAACTTTTCTATGATCATTTTCATAGTCCAAAATAGTTTATAAGACTTAAAGAAATACTTAAAACAATTTTCATTTAGTAGTTAAAATAGTAGTTAAAATGTTTCTAAAAAAAAACGCTCAAAACTAATCACAAACATAAAGGGTGTAAAATCGGAATTTAGCGGGTCCACCTCGGGGCAACCGAGGCGATGGTCTTGAATCACGTATATTGGGCGTATGGAATCATCTCGTATAGGTCCTAGGGACGGTTCATAACTTTCTAGGCAATTTGTAACATTTACAAAACTTTTCATCAAAAAATACTTAAAAGGGGTTTAATTCTATTTAACAAAAAGGACATTTTCAAACGCGGGGTTCCGAAGAAAGGCACCTTCCAAGACGCAAATCGGTCCTAG
>NW_026719371.1:0-11640 GCF_029784015.1 Lycium ferocissimum | reverse complement strand
CCCCGATTAGTGGGTTTGCCCCCGAAGAAATATTTTTGGGATGGCTAAATTGGACTTGGATTTTTTGCTCTCTTGGCGAGAGCCTCTTGGCTCATCAACTTCTTGTCTTTTTTTTTTCTAAGTGTTGGAATGAGAATAGATGACTTAGAAGTCATCTTTTTAGCTTCCACAAGAGTTGCACGTGTGTTCATGGCCCAGCTCGTGTGTTGGAGCAATTAAAATTGGACACAAAATGGGTGGGACCAATTTAAGTCCACACGGCTACGAGCAAAATATTGCATGATTTTCAACTTCCAATTATATCACTTTTGGTCCCAAATTTTCCTAAGTGTCCATACAAGTAAATTCATGAACAACTTATGACTCGAAATCAAATCGAAGGTCAAAAGTCTCGACTTTGTATCCGGGAATGGTTTTTGTCCCTAACTTATCATAATTAACCCGGATTGTCCCAATGTACGAAAATGCGGGATATAACACCCGAGGCTGTACCAGAGTTGACCCCTCCAGCTTCTCCTATGGTGGAGCATTATGTTAGGGCAGCTACGCACAGCGAGCGTTACCGAGTATTCTAGCCCTTTATCTTGGCCTTCGGTAAAATCATGAGTTGCTAGGATATTCATACCCCTCGGATTCGGATGAGGGAGATGAGGAGGGCCAGACCAGTAGATGGCGAGAGGACGCTGAAGAGGATATCTCACTTTACAGCCCTCCAGACCAAGAGCAGGATAGGCCGGCTATAGGTATATGAGTCTTTTATTGAAATTTCTTATGTATGTACAATTATTGCAGGATATCATTAATAGGTGACAAATGGGAGTTTTAGAGGAACCAATGACCAAAGTACTTATGGATAAATGTGACAAAGATTTTTTGGCCACTGCTAGGAATCTTAGATTTAGGAATGGAAGACAGTCGTGTGTGTTGAATGATGGTTGTTATTGGGAGTTTCGCAGGCTAAGCGAGCAAATGCTCGGTGAGGAGAGTAAGGGACCTTTTTAATCCGGAGGGAGATGCATTATAGGAATTTTATTGGGATCCGTTAGAACTTGACTCATTTTAGGTCACGTGATAAAGGCCACGCGGCGGGATGGATGCGATCATACAGCATTAACGCATCGGATCCCGTCGGCACTCACGAAGTTAAAGCGTCTTGGCGAGAGTAGTACTAGGATGGGTGACCACGGGAGGTGTGCTAAAAAGTCCTACGGATTCAGACATAAGAGAAAAAGGAGGAACTAGAGTACCTTGAGGGAAATTAGAAGCGTGAGAAACTCATGGTTGGAGATTCTAGATGATTGTGAGAGATAATGTGTGCCCCGATAATCGACGTTGCGATATGTTAAAGGCACTGATTGAATAGGGTATTGAAGTTTGAGTGACAAGTGCTACAGGGCAAGTTAACATTATTTTCTCTAAAAGTTGGAATTGGATAAGTCTGATACAATAACACCAGGGAAAAGAAGAAAGTGAGTATACAAGAGTAAGAAGATTAGGATGCCCTGAGAAAAAGAGAAGTGTAGCGACGAGAAGTATGTTGTTAACGAGGGCGAGTAAACGAGGGGAGAGAGTTTAGGACGACGGTAGAGGTAGATGGCCACTTGGACGAATTTCAAAAGTAAGAATACGAAAAGAATAGAGTATGGTAGGGTGGAACAAAAAACGAGTGTAGAGGGTTCGAAATCAGATTCTGATAAGTGGTATTGAAGGGCAGTAACAACAAATAGGGATGTGAATTGGGAAAGAATAAGCAAGTTTTGCGAAGACGCTAAGGGGATTTTGACTTTTAGGCGTCAGGGTGCATACGTAGTCATAATAAAATGCCACAATTACCTCGGAAATGGAGAAGCCACTTCCAAAAGATGACTTAGAGATAAAACGGATTTGCACTTCGAGAGGATGATACACGAACTCCAGGGCCAATGCTATAAAATGGAAAGTGGAGAATAGCACTTAGGAGTAAAATAACTCAGGATCCCTGAGGACGAAAGTAAGAAGGGTATAATACCGGATTGGTTGAAGGAAGTCGAGCAATAACCACGAACTGGAGAAATGATAATAAGTTAACAAAGTTGACCAGGAGGCAATATATCAGTGACATGGGATAAGAACCGCTATAAAGAGTATAGAGATTCGATCATAAAGGAAGTAATATTGCATGGGGAATATCTATAAATATGAATTAGCGTGCTTGACAAAAGAAAGATGAAGGCTTGACCAAAAGAAGAAGGGAAAGAGTGTACTTTGTAAGGATTTCATGATAAGAACAAGAAGCGGCAGGACACTGGAAGAACTACGATGCATAACTGTGATGCAGACAAGTAGTTAAGGAGAGTTACGGGGCAAATGAGCTAAGCAAATGAAAGGATAGGGAATATTAACTTTAATGGTATAATATATAAGAAAATCGGAATTGGGAACCCAGAGCAAGAAGAATTTCAAGGGTATTAAGAAGATGATAGTGGAAAAAAAAATGGACTAGGGTTGAAGGAGCGAGGTATAATCGGACACTCCATAAAAGGGGCTTAATGAATTCCCTTGTCCCCATTAATTCACTAGCCCAGGGAATTACTAGTTATTACTACTTAATATAAGTGAGGATCCAAGTTTTTTGTAGTCCTGACAAAAAATTTGGTCCTCTAATGTTGTGACCTGTTGTTATAGCCCGTACTTCGCACGTTCGGATATTTCGAGGCGGTCGTAGAATGTTGGGAAGAAAGACTATTTTTCAAGTGATTTTAATGTGTAAGTTGGTTATGAGTATTAATCGGGAATATTGTTGGTATGGAATATTGAGAAAGAATAAGGGTGAAAGGAGAAATTCATGAAATGGCTCATGGTAAAATCGTGGAAAGGCTAAGGGCAAGTGGTAATTTTCAATAATTCAAGAAAAATTTCTAGAAAAAGAAAAGAAGATGAAAGATGACAAACAAGTCATCCTTGTGTATTTTCTAGAAAATTCAAGAGAAGGGCCATGTGACATGCATGTGATGAGTGGGCCATATGACTTGGATGAAGTATGTATATATATGAGATATTGGTCATAATTTTTATACCACTCTAGAGATTTAAAAGGAAAGAAAAAAAAAAGGAGAGAAAGAACCTAAAGGCCATTCGGCCATGGTAGTAAGGAAAAGAAAAAAAAAAAAGAAGAGAAAGATTGTTCAACTTATTCTCTCTAGCTAAATAATTCATTGAAGGGTTCCTAGCTTAGTGAAGGGTCCTTTGGAGCAAGGAAAACACATGTTCTTGCAAGCTTGTAATTTTAGCCAAGTGGTGAATTAAAGAAAAAGGTAAGGTTTGAACCTTTTTTTCATGTTATGGATGCCTAAGTATGTGGTAGTGTATAAAGATGAATGAAAAACATGAAAACATGTATGTAGGAGTGGTGGCCGTGTGGTTGTAATTGTGGCCGTTGGGTTGTGTTATGTGGTGTTGTGTTGTGTTGTGTTGTGTTGTGTTGTGTTGTGTTGTGTTGTGTGGTGTTGTGTTGTGTTGTGTTGTATTGCATGGGAAAGAATGAAGGAATTTTATATATAGCATGTTGTGTTGTTGTTGTGATGTATAGAGATGGAGGAAAATTATGCACAATATGAAAGGAGTTAATTATGGCCAAATAGTAGGCATTTTGGTAGGTTATGGTAAGTTGATCTTATGTGGCGTTCTAGATGTTGACGTTATGAATCATGTGATGTAGAATAAGGGTTGTCGTTGAAGTTAACATATTTGAATAATAATGAAATAAATGGTTGTTGTTGAAATGGACGGTTTCGGATAAAGTAGTATGTTAATCAAGTTGTTGGAAGGTTATGTAAATTGAATTGAATTGAATTGAATGTTGAAGTGTTGTTAGAATAATTGTTGGTATTGTTGATAATTTGGCGGGTTGAATTCCCGGATTGTTGTTGATGTTGGTTTGGGCCGAGCCATATCTCGGGACGGTGTATTTACAGGGGAAATGCTGCCGAAATTTCAGTAGGCAAGTGTTACCTTAAGGTTAGACTTCTAAATGCTCAAATTGACGTTTGGTAAATGTGACCAATTTGTAGATTTTGGTGGATTTGGAACTTGAGTTTGGAGAAGCTTAAGGAGCGGAAAAGGTATGTAAGACTTCACCTTCCTTCTTTGGCATGTCTTAGATGTAATAGGCTTGAAAACGTGTCTCGGGGACTACTCTAATCCTAGAAATCCGAGATTGAAATTGGATACTATTCATTCGGTAGAATTGAATTAAATGCTCATGAATAGTTGAAAGAATTGTCTAAACACAGAACTTGCATGAATAGGGTCCGTTTATCCTAAAACTCTCACAAGTCATGCCATGAAACGTATTATACGTAAATTGTGTACGCCTCATTTGACTCGAGGTGGGCCCACTATTCCCTAATTTCCTCCTATGGCTCCATTTGGCTTATTTAATTACTACGATTTAAGGAATTTTTGGATGTCATTCAGGCTTGATTTTCTTCCTAAAGGTTCATAAATGTTTTCCAAAATATTCATTCTTCTCCAAATCAAGTTTTGCAAACTTTTGAAAGTTTTTATGACTAAAACAATGACTATGATTCTATGATGATCATGATGATGTCAAATATGAGAAAATGACTATGACACGACATGACATGACATGATATGACACGACTATGATTTGATATGAGATGATATCTATGACGGGACACGATACGCTATGATATGACATGATATGAAACGATATGGTACGAAATGACATGTTCTACGTTCTCTTAATGTTATTCTCGTTGGTAGTCTCGCCTTATGATTATCGATCCTTCAAGGTGAGACAAAGCGCCATGATTACTCCATAATGCGATCGGAGGTTTCCGACCTTACGTCCTCCGACGAGTACATGACTTTCTTTGGGCTCTCATGCATACCATACTTTGTATATGGGTTGGGGGGATGGGATACATGAAAATGTGGGGAATGGGAAGGAAACATGTTTCATTGCCACACTGGTCGGTTGGCATTATCATCCCGGACGCGGGATGCCGGACGCGGGATATATGGGGCGAGCCGACGTATTTCGGCGCTATGTGGGTGGCCGGCTTGTTCGGCGCTATGATACCATATGACCAAACAAGCGTGCATGGCATCCGCCCCTAGGGCACTCATATGTACTGATTCTGACTTTACATGTATATGATCCCTATGTACGTTACGTGCTTTACATGATATGTTCCATACGTACGGATTCTGACGGCCTTGCACGACATGTTCCATATGCATAGCTTACTCTCTTATACGTGATACGTCTCGTATGTACAGGATACGCTTTACATCTCCATATTGTTGTTGCATGATTATGTCTCTTTCTATGTTACCATCCATGTCTTACATACTCAGTACATTGCTCGTACTGACCCCTCTTCTTCGGGGGCTGCGTTTCATGCCGCGCAGGTGAACCCAGATGAGCTGAAGCTAGCATAGAAGATGTCCAGCGGGGTTGGTAGGCTCCACTTTTCCTGGAGTCTTTGTGCCATGATGATTTGTTCGGAGTTAGTGCGGACGAGTCGTGGGTATTGAGTTGTCGTATAAAGCGGCTCGGCCAGGATATCTATGATGTTCGTGTCCACGAGTCTTATATGACGTTAGATTCTATTTATGAAAAAAAAAATTATGTATTCCTTTCTAACGGATTCATAAGTTCATATGTGTAATATGAGTTAGCGGGTTCGCTCGGCTCCGAATATGGGGTCGGGTGCCCATCACACCCTAATAAAGTCGGGGTGTGACAAAGTGGTATCGAAGCGGGTCGGTCCGGGATGTACGCAAAGTCGTGTCCGGTAGAGTCCTGTTTATGGGTGTGAAGCCGGCCACATCTATAGACAGGAGGCTGCGGGGCATCTAGGAACTATTGACCTTCTTTCTGTCATTAAATCGTGCGATAGCGCCAAGTCATAGGAAATGAAATCCCTTATACTAATCGATGACTTCTGCAGGCGCCAGTATCGATGGAAAAGGGCGAATGATGATATGGAAGTCAAAAGAGGTAAGACCGGATTGATATATTTGCTTTGTTACGTGGAGCTGGGAGCCAGATAGGAAATAGTTATAGACACAGGCGGAAAGTGATCATCGGGACTGGTAAAGGGTAAAAACGGTCATTGTAGAAAAAGGACGTATTACGAAAATGTCTCGGAAGTTATAAAGTTTTGATTGGCTTCGGACCGAGTAGTAAAAGGCCATGTGGGAAAGCGGACGCGAAAATATCAGTGTTAAGGCACCGAACCCCACCAAAGTTTTGAGGTTAAGCGTGCTCAGGTGGGAGCAATTTCGGGATGGGTGACCCCCGCAGGAGTAAACTAAAAGTTTTACAAAGTGAGATATAAGGGACAAATGAGAAGCTAAGAGTGACCTAAGGAAATCAGAGTATACGGAATGGTTGGAGACTATAAGAGGACATACAGGACGAGGTAGGCTAGAATGGTGAAGAGACAAAAAGTGCATCACAGCCCTGGGAATTAGGATAGGCTTGAACAGCGTTGGACGTATTTTGTGGGCTAGTTAATAGTAATTATATATATGTATATATGAAGGTGTAGGATATTCCAAATATGATTGTATCGGTGGACATGTGAATTCAGTGACCGAAGTTACGGTACAAAGGCATCGATCGAGTAAAGATCGAAGTTCGAGTGACAAGAGTAAATGGTACAAGTGTTGCAAAGTAAGCTATTATTATTCTATTATAGATTGAGATGGGAATGTGGATAAAAGGATGACATGGATGGAAGGTAAAAGAAAATCTAGGATAAGAAGTTTCGGGATGTCGGGCATGGAGTTAGAAGAAAGATGAAACGGGGTATAAACGAAGACTTTATAGAAAGATTGTTGGTATGAGGAGCCCCTTACAAAGGGGGGGAGACCATATTATATTAGACCTAAAAAGGAACCGCAACACTATCTAGTGCCAAAAGAGGAAATCGATTAGCTTGGAATCGAAATTCAAGTATGTCGGCATGTCGCGAGGAAACTTGGGAAAAAAGTAGAAACGAAATAACAATGATTATACTAAGAGACGGACATGAGAGTAAAGAAGTAGAATATGGAAGGCTAAACTTTGAATCGTTAGGTAAAGGTTTCGCGTACCCGGACATGGTTTCGTTAAGGTGTGGAGATGAACTTTAATAGAAAAGAAATGACACGGAAAGGACGGGGATAACAAGTGACACGGCAAAGTAGGAACCTATGACATGGAGCAAGGACTCATGAAAAGGTCGGGGAGTTCGATTATAAGGAAAATAAGGTAAAGGATAAGGAACGGGCATAAAGGAAAGAGCGACTATAAAAGGAACCCTCCCGGAGTATTATGACGCCCGTAAGGTCAATTGAACATTCGAGGACGAATGTTCTAAAGGGGGAGGATGTTATAGCCCGTACTTCGCACGTTCGGATATTTCGAGGCGGTCGTAGAATGTTGGGAAGAAAGACTATTTTTCAAGTGATTTTAATGTGTAAGTTGGTTATGAGTATTAATCGGGAATATTGTTGGTATGGAATATTGAGAAAGAATAAGGGTGAAAGGAGAAATTCATGAAATGGCTCATGGTAAAATCATGGAAAGGCTAAGGGCAAAGTGGTAATTTTGCAATAATTCAAGAAAAATTTCTAGAAAAAGAAAAGAAGATGAAAGATGACAAACAAGTCATCCTTGTGTATTTTCTAGAAAATTCAAGAGAAGGTCCATGTGACATGCGTGTGATGAGTGGGCCATAGCCCGGCTTGGATGAAGTATGTATATATATGAGATATTGGTCATAATTTTTATACCACTCTAGAGATTTAGAAGGAAAGAAAAAAAAAAAGGAGAGAAAGAACCTAAAGGCCATTCGGCCATGGTAGTAAGGAAAAGAAAAAAAAAAGGGAAGAAGAGAAAGATTGTTCAACTTATTCTCTCTAGCTAAATAATTCATTGAAGGGTTCCTAGCTTAGTGAAGGGTCCTTTGGAGCAAGGAAAACACATGTTCTTGCAAGCTTGTAATTTTAGCCAAGTGGTGAATTAAAAGAAAAAGGTAAGGTTTGAACCTTTTTTCATGTTATGGATGCCTAAGTATGTGGTAGTGTATAAAGATGAATGAAAAACATGAAAACATGTATGTAGGAGTGGTGGCGTGTGGTTGTAATTGTGGCCGTTGGGTTGTGTTGTGTGGTGTTGTGTTGTGTTGTGTTGTGTGGTGTTGTGTTGTGTTGTGTTGTATTGCATGGGAAAGAATGAAGGAATTTTATATATAGCATGTTGTGTTGTTGTTGTGATGTATAGAGATGGAGGAAAATGCCAACAATATGAAAGGAGTTGTTATGGCCAAATAGTAGGCATTTTGGTAGGTTATGGTAAGTTGATTTTATGTGGCGTTCTAGATGTTGACGTTATGAATCATGTGATGTAGAATAAGGGTTGTCGTTGAAGTTAACATATTTGAATAATAATGAAATAAATGGTTGTTGTTGAAATGGACGGTTTCGGATAAAGTAGTATGTTAATCAAGTTGTTGGAAGGTTATGTAAATTGAATTGAATTGAATTGAATTGAATGTTGAAGTGTTGCTAGAATAATTGTTGGTATTGTTGATAATTGGCCGGGTTGAATTCCCGGATTGTTGTTGATGTTGGTTTGGGCCGAGCCATATTCTCGGGACGGTGTATTTACAGGGGAAATTTGGGAAATTTCGATAGGCAAGTGTTACCTTAAGGTTGGACTTCTAAATGCTCAAATTGACGTTTGGTAAATGTGACCAATTTGTAGATTTTGGTGGATTTGGAACTTGAGTTTGGAGGAGCGTAAGAAGCGGAAAAAGGTATGTAAGACTTCACCTTCCTTCTTTGGCATGTCTTAGATGTAATAGGCTTGAAAACGTGTCTCGGGGACTACTCTAATCCTAGAAATCCGAGATTGGAATTGGATACTATTCATTCAGTAGAATTGAATTAAATGCTCATGAATAGTTGAAAGAATTGTCTAAACACCTAGAACTTGCATGAATAGGGTCCGTTTATCCTAAAACTCTCACAAGTCATGCCATAAAACGTATTATACGTAAATTGTGTACGCCGCCTCATTTGACTCGAGGTGGGCCCACTATTCCCTAATTTCCTCCTATGGCTCCATTTGGCTTATTTCGTACTACGTTAAAGGAAATTTTTGGATGTCATTCCAAGGCTTGATTTTCTTCCTAAAGGTTCATAAATGTTTTCCAAAATATTCATTCTTCTCCAAATCCAAGTTTTGCAAACTTTTGAAAGTTTTTATGACTAAAACAATGACTATGATTCTATGATGATCATGATGATGTCAAATATGAGAAAATGACTATGACACGACATGACATGACATGATATGACACGACATGATTTGATATGAGATGATATGCTATGACAGGACACGATACGCTATGATATGACATGATATGAAACGATATGGTACGAAATGACATGTTCTACGTTCTCTTAATGTTATTCTCTGTTGGTAGTCTCGCCTTATGATTATCGATCCTTCAAGGTGAGACAAAGCGCCATGATTACTCCATAATGCGATCGGAGGTTTCCAGCCTTACGTCCTCCGACAGTACATGACTTTCTTTGGGCTCTCATGCATGCCATACTGTATATGGGTTGGGGGGGATGGGATACATGAAAATGTGGGGAATGGGAAGAAACATGTTTCATTGCCACTGGTCGGTGGCGTTATCATCCGGACGCGGGATGCCGGACGCGGGATATATGGGCGGCCGACGTATTTCGGCGCTATGTGGGTGAGCCGGCTTGTTCGGCGCTATGATACCATATGACCAAACAAGCATGCATGGCATCCGCCCCGGGGGCACTCATATGTACGAGTTACGGCTTTACGGTATATGATCCCTATGTCCGGTTACGACTTTACATGATATGTTCCGTACGTACGGATTCTGACCTTGCACATGACATGTTCCATATGCATAGCTTACTCTCTTATACGTGATACGTCTCATATGTACAGGATACGCTTTACATCTCCATATTTTTGTTGCATGATTATGTCTCTTTCTATGTTACCATCCATGTCTTACATACTCAGTACATTGCTCGTCGACCCCTCTTCTTCGGGGGCGTTTTTCATGCCGCGCGGTGAACCTAGATGATTTGAAGCTAGCATAGAAGATGTCGGCGGGGTTGGTAGGCTCAGCTTGTCTGGAGTCTTTGCCGGAGGTCGAAACATATGTGCCATGATGATTTGTTCGGAGTTAGAGACTTTGCGGACGAGTCGTGGGTATTGGGTTGTCATGTATAAGCGGCTCCAACAGCCGATATGCTATGATGTTCTGTGTCACGAGTCCTATATGACGTTAGATTCTATTTATGAAAAAAAAAAAATTATGTATTCATTTCTAACGGATTCATAAGTTCATATGTGTAATAAGAGTTAGCGGGTTCGCTCGGCTCCGAATATGGGGTCGGGTGCCCATCACACCCTAATAAAGTCGGGGTGTGACACCTGTGGCTTTCCTTTTGACTTTTCATGGCCTATTCTCCTTTTCCACTCATTTTTTCTTATCCATTTTTATATGGGTCCCTAAAATTGTAGTATATTGATATTTTTATAGTACTTTTGTGAATCTCTTTTTAACATGATACTTTTAGCTTTCATATTTAGTCTAAATAAATATTTTTTAATATAATTAAGAATATATTAATAGTCTTATATACCAAATTTATCATTATTTAGATAAGTGAATTTTTACACAATCAAAAAATACACTAAATGGGCACTCTTTAATTAGGGTGATTTAAGTGAGGACCCATGAGTTTTGTAGTCCTCACAACCTCAAAACTTTCATTTTTACCCCCATTTTAGCCTTTATTTACATAATTACCTATATGTAATTTGGTAAATTTTGATGGCAATTATACCCCAAAAACCAACAAAGGCGGAAGACTCTTAGCAACTATCAAAATTTTTTCCAAAAGTTAAGGGCCCGTATATCCTCATTTAGATAAGTTAATTTTTATATACTATCAAGAAACCATACAAAATCGATCATATTTAATTAAGGATAATTTAGTGAAAAGACTTTTTAATTTCTAGGTATGAGTGATTTGTTAGAGCCAAATGTTTGTTCCAACTAAAGCATTTATTAGGTCTTACTTTACGATTAAACATGCCTACACCATATGTTCCTCTCCATATGCTTCTCTCTATTAAACATTCAACTTTTACTTCTTTAGTGATATCATATGTGCTTATAAATACGAAAGTAAAAAAATTATTGAATTACATTGTTTAATGTTGAAAATGAAGGTAGAGTCATAAGTCAAGATTAGATTATCTTTAAGATCTCTTGTTTGATTAACCAAAAATTAATTTTTTAAGCATAAAACATATATGAATAACTAAATTGATTCTCAAGGTTCATTTTATGAATTTAGTTATTTATTGAATTTCGTCTAAACTAAGGTTAAAAAACACATTTGAATAAGATAAAGCCTTGACACGTAGAATAATGAGTGAAAAATTAATAAATATCGAAAGAAATTTATTTCTATCTATAAATAACAATCGTACGCTCACAAATTCATAAAAATACAAAATAATTTCCAATTTATGATCTTCGATGAGTTGTAATTTATCATACTTTATCATGTTAG
>NW_026719370.1:0-19909 GCF_029784015.1 Lycium ferocissimum | reverse complement strand
CACCGGGAATACTCTAAGAACCAACCACGGACGATTGAAGAATCGGTGCCTCGCCTAAATCATGAACACGGACTCCCGCAGGATAAATATACCCTTCGATCATTTTTCCGGCCTTGAGGTATGAAATAAACTTACCCTCGGCGATGCCGTAATACCCGCCATTCTATGACCTGCTCCCTAGAAACCGGAAACGACTATCTTCTTTTGACAATCAACACTAGCATAACAAGAAGCTAGCCAATCCATACCCATAATAATGTCGAACTCTACCATATCTAACTCTACCAAATCCGCCTAGTGCACGCGCGCATAAGATCCGAAATGCTTCCCGATAAACTCGACCGGGTAATAATAGAATCCCCTACTAGTGTAGCTACCTTAAAAGACTCTATCGGTTCAGACTCTATCCCAATTTTATTAGCAACGAGGGGAGAAATATATGATAAAGTAGAATCAGGATCAATCAGTGCATACACATCTCGAGAGAAAACCAAGCAATATACCCGTGACGACATTAGGCGACGCCTCCGGTCCCGTCTGGCCGTTAATGCCGACATATGCGGTTCGAAGCGACCGCTAGAACCAGAACTCCACCACGACCCCCGTGTCACGACCCAACCCCCGTGTCGCGACCGGTGTCCTAACCGGACACCCATACGTACCTACCCGATGTATCCGGCATACCAAATAGCTAAATTCCGTTTAGACATATATAAATTCATACAAATATAAAATACATCGCACGAAAATATATATATATACATACTTAAACCTGTACATAAGCCGTTAGGGCTAACATACAGTGCTGCACTACTCAATTGCAGACTCGTATTTACTTACTGCATCAACGGACAACCCACAACCCACAAACATGTCTAAGGTGCCTCTAACGTACGTAATGGGGACCGAAGACGGACAGGCCCCGCCGTACCCAAATGACCATATGTACAAAGTGCATTAAACAACAAGATATATACTAAAAATATCTTCCGGATCAAAAGGAGCACTCTCCAAATGCCAGTAATGTGTAATTCTAAGCCGGTGGCGTATCTCGAGGTGCGTCCGTACCGCGGGCATAGCAGCACAGCCCCCGAAGAACAGGGGGTCAGTACGAAGGTGTACCGAGTATGTAAATCGGAAATATAACATACATAATCATAATCAGCGTCAAATATGTAAAATCATAACAGACAGAATCGGATCCGTAGCGGGGTCAGACTTACAGAGTGTACGTTAATCATAATATGTCGTATTTAGAGTGTAGTCAAGGAGTTTCAACAATAATGACTCGCAGGTACAAAATGTGGCCGACGGAAGCATAATGCAAATCGATGCACAAGAGCGTGATTATAAATCGTAAACAGTCCGAGATACGAGGTGTACGTACGTACATTCTCAAATAGAACCGTAATCTCGAAGTATACGTACGTAATCAGTCCGAATCGTACGTGCGTAAATGTGACAAGACCCATTATCAAATCGTAGTCTCGCATCATGCATGCAGTCATAAGCATATTCGTACATACATATCATATATCGATCCCGCCCTTTAATAAGGGACGCGGTAACAAAACCCGCCCTCTTAGCATGACGCGGGATGGCGATCAAATCAAATGCTATCCTGGCCGCCATCCCCATAATATCACATAATCAGATCATAATCAAATATAAACAGATCCCGGCCCGCACATCCGAGGGACGCGGTGAACAATGTAGTGAAAGTGCATGAATCACAGAACCTGGCCCGGGTGCCGTGAAGGAAGCATTGAGGCATCCACGAACAGATCAATGAGAAACCATATACATACAGACCGACATACAGACTTAATGAAACTGAAATAGTCCAGACGGTAGGTCAAATCAATGTAATCGGACAATAGTTATAATAGATACACATATGTGTCGTTTGGGATGGCAATGACATTTTATCGACCGGTATCATCCGTAACCGTTCCGGTATGTCATATTATATTATAAAGCTCATAAGGACACCATAACACTTATCGTATGGTACGTAATAATAGCCAATAGCTACCCGTGAGGATCGGGCAAAAAGAAATCAATTTATGTCTTACGAGGAGTATCGGGTTTTGTGGGCCCACGTCGGACCCAAACCATGGTGGAGTACGTAAATTGTGGATAATAAACCTGGTCGTCCATAATCATCTTAAAGGCGTTCCGACTCCATTTATGAAAGTTGCGTACATATAGTTGATTTTGCCGACAAAAGGTAAAGGGAAACAAGCTCAATCTTCGAATGATTTAGAGCTAATTTCAATCTTGATTGTGGAGAAGCAGAGTTACGTTCGAGGCTCGCATTCAAGCCTGTTACACTTAGAACATGCCAAAGAATGAAAGGCAAGACTTTACATACCTTAATTATGCTTTACGCTCGTCCAATTTCGATTCCCGTTTCGTCAAAAATCTACAAATGGTCATTGTTACCAAATGTGAGTTTCAAGCTTTTATGAATTCAACTTTAAATCCATACTTGTCTACCGAAATTCTCGCAAAGATTTCTATAAATTCAACATCCCCGAGAATCATCTCGGCCCAAAATATCAACAACCACAAGACAACAATACCAAGAATATCAATAATCGTCACAAAACATACTAGAATATAAATAGTCTTCTTTTTCTACATAAGGCAACAAATTCCATTCCAATTCACAATATCCAACTAATATCATTATTCTCATGTTCATTGCTAACTCAAGGTTATTCAAACATTTTCAATGCTAACTCAAGTATTTCCACCAATTCCATATTCTATCCAAAACTTCCACAATTACCACAACATTGTTATTCATTTAACATATTTCAATGACTTACAATCTTACGACAACAATATTAACCTTTCATTTACTTCATAAGAATAACCAACATCAAGGTATCCCCTCTTCCAACCTCAATTTTAACCATATTCTATAAAATACAACAAGAATTCAACATCATCACAACACACTTACACACAACATGCACACACCTCACACACACACGGTCGGCTATTTTCCATACAATTCAAATCGCCAACGTATACACTTTCCCATAACATAAGTTATTAAAATTTCCCTTTTCCAAATTCATTTACAACCATCATAGTTGAACTTACTAAGAATTCAAGAAGGATGAGATTCTAAGATCAAAAGTTGAAGGACATACTTCTCTCTCGAAATTTTTTATTTTGTTTCTTGAATTTTCTTGAACCTTACTACTACAACATTACATATGTTCATTTTTGTTGAGCTTACAATCTTGTACAACATTTTTTTTTGCCCTATGACAACAAATACCATTAAAATATGTCCTTTCATCACAATTATGTCCAAATTCATAAGGCCATAACGATGGCTACCGAGGATGAAGATGACCCACCGGCCGACATACAACAAAAATTAATAAACACGCGCTCTGGCACGAAAACACTCTCCCCGGTGTCGTTTCCTCGTCGCGGGGAACACCGAGGCTTGGTCTACCTCCAACCCACACGGCCATAATCTCCTCTCTCCAACCTCAACCAAATTCATTTAATCATTTCCAATACTACTGTCCAGCCCCACAATAATAACCACAACTAAAATACAACATAGAATCTCAACATCAAAAGTCACGATACACACTAAGACATACACACGGACACATGCACACCGACCTCACACACAACCGGCAGGTACATGAACACTCATCTCACACACACGGGCCCCGTGGCTATCGCGCCCGTCTACGATCATCCCCTCGGCTCCCCTCCGGGGACCCCGCCCCCCCACAACCGAGTACGATTTTCCATACAATTCAAATCGTTCCAACCCTCCGTATACACTTTCCCATAACATAAGTTAAAATTCTTACCTTTTCTTCAAATTTTCAAAGAGTCATCCCGATAACACAGCCTCTGCACGCTAAGACGAAGAAAAGACAACATAGTTAGCTTCTTTGCCTAACACACCGATAAACAAGACTACCACGTCTAAGAGATCTCGAACTTACTAAGAATTGGGCAAACCACAATCACAAATCCGGAAACGGCTTATACACACAATTATCAAACACTTCTCGCATTATATCAAACACAATAAGATCAAAGTTGAAGGACTTGAATTTTTTTTTCCTTTCCAAAATAACCTTGGCCACACAAAAATTATACGGCCGGGAGAGTTTCTCACAACATATACAAACACACCCGGAGGGGTTCTTATTTAACAAATTTATTACCCATGAACAAATGTATACAAATGCGAATTACCAAAATATGGCTCCGAACAAGGGGAGCACTGACAGGGTGTCCTAAACAGCGGATCACTGTGTCTATATGAAACGTGCAAGAAAGGGGGTCACATGCTAGATCACATGACTAGTCACAATCGAAATAGAGGCGGGCATTTCCAAAATATCAAAATGTTACTCAATCAGTGTGAAATATGGTCTCACGGCATACGGCCACCCTGTTATCATACTATCGCCATACACAAGATTGGGCCTTGAACCATGAAAAACAGCGCATTCCTCTTATTTTTGTTGAGCCCAATTAATCATATGCATAAAAATCATTGTCATAATTCAAAAGATAAGAATATATTGGAAATCGAAATAATAATTACAAATATTTTCTTTCAAAAAGTTATCGATATTACATAAAGGATGTTTGCGTCCACAGACGGGTGTAGACCCGAGTCGTGGGCCCTACTATGAAAAACATACTGTCTAACATAATATAATCTCCTACAAAAATCTCAAAGCAATCCGAGCTTTTCTGTGAAAGTTATGGGCGTTTGTAGTTTTAGAACCATTTAAGAATAAACTTAAAAAAAAATCAGCTTTCATGTAACTTTTGCAACTTATAAATTCCAAGGACAAAGGGATCAATATTTTGTCATATCAACACAAGAATACCAAGGAACAAATGCGAATCATAGATATGCTCGGAATTGCGAGAATAGAGTTTCGAGGCTCGTATCATAGCCTACTTTAACTAAGGCATGCCAAAAAGAAAGGTTGCTTTACATACCTCAAACGCTCCCCAATATAATCCAAACTCAAGCTAAATCCCACCTATGCCTCGGGCTGCCCACGATCTATAAACAAGTCATAAAATGCCAAAAATTAGCTAAAGACTTTTTGGGCATTTAATTCCAAATTTGCCCTTAATTCTCTGAAATTGGGCAAGATTTCCCACGTGAATAGGCCACCCCGAGAATTTAACTCGGCCAAATCAATCAACAACAACAACAATAACCAACCTAGCAACATCAACAACCAATCCGAAAGGAAATGCAACAATAATAGCTCTCTTTTCCATCATTCAACAACATTCATAAATTCAATTCAACGGCTTACCTTCAAACCAACATCGACGCTTATACATTCACATACTAACCCGAACCCATACCAACAATATTTAAAGACATTCTAAGCAATTCATACAACATTTTCAACAATCCAAAAATTGTTCCAATCCACCCGAAAACAGCCCCCAAACCGAGAACCTCACTTTAACCCATTCCTTAGTTCCAAATCATGATTTGCATCCACAATTCACATTCTAACAATGCTATTCTCATCCATATATAAACTACATTAAATGCACAATAGTCTCCAAATCAGTCCGCAACAACTACACATCAATTTGAGTCATTAAACATTCATTTCCAACATAGAATTCATAACGACGACGACTAAAACATTAAGCGATATCAATTCGTTCATTGTCATATAATATGACCCATTTCGACCAACACTACACATATACATGTATGGATGATTCTCAATCGTTCTTCACCTTACAATGATCATAATATGCTAGCTAGACATTAATTCATCACTTTAATACAACACAACACACACACCCATCACACGTAAGCCATACATATGGCCTCAACTCCAACATACTTTATTTCATGATTTTTATCCATATTAACATACTACAACATACATACAACCTTTATAACACATAAAACATAATGAATTCTTACCTTTCCTCTTCAACTTTCTAATAGCCTAGGGTTTCCAAGGATGAAAAATAAAGGGTTGATCGCTCCAACGACACCTCCACGCTACTTAAGGACCTCAATATAGCGGGTTTGTACCAAGGAAATAATTTTAGAAGGGCTTGAAATGGAAGCTGGTTTTCTTGGTTTCTAGCCGAGAGCCTCTAGTGCTTCAACTTCTTGTTCTCTTTTTTTCTAAGTGTTAAAATGAAGCAAAGGAAGTAGTGGTCATCTTTTAAGTCTCCACATTAGTTGCACAAGTGTATACAGCCCACACCAATGTGTTGTTCCAATTAAAATTGAACACAAAATGGGTGGGCCAACCACCACACTCACACGGCCACACAAGGGAATTGGATGATTTCCAACTTCCAATTTTATCACTTTTGGTCCCAAATTTTCCTAATTGTTCCATACCAATAAATTCATGCACAACTTATATCTCAAAATAAAATCGAAGGTCAAAAATCCCGACTTTGTATCCCGAAATAGTTTTGTCCTTAACTTATCATAATTAATCCGGATTGTTCCAATGTACGAAAATACGGGATATAACATCTAACTTGATTCAACACTAGTAACCCAGATACTGCACAAGGTGCAGGTCTTATTTCTTTAGTCCCATCAAAAGATTTTGCATCATTCCGATATTTGTGACCCGACTTCAAGAAACGTCGATGCCCCATGTAACAAAACTTTCTGCCATGTTTGAGCCATTTATATTGAGTGTTTATGTTGCAAGAAGGGCATGCAAACCGACCATAAGTGCTCCATCCAGAGAGAGTACCATATGCTGGAAAATCATTTATAGTCCACATGAGAGCTGCTCGCATTTGAAATATCTCCTTAGTAGAGGCATCATATGTTTCTACCCCGAGATCCCATAATTCATTTAACTCTTCTATTAAAGGTTGCAAGAAGACATCAATATTATTGCCAGGCGCTTTTGGTCCAGGAATAAGTAAGGATAGAATGAAGAACTCTTGCTTCATGCACATCCATGGTGGAAGATTATATGGCATTAAAATCACTGGCATGTGCTATTAACGGTTCAAGATTGTGCCAAATGGATTAAACCCATCAGAAGCTAATCCCATCCGGACATTGTGAGGATCTTCAGCAAATTCAGGATATTTATTATCTAAACTTTTCCAAGCTTCAGAATCTGCAGGATGCCGAAGAATTCCATCTTTGCTGCGCTCTTCATGATGCCATCGCATTGCTTTAGAAGTTTCTGAAGACATAAACAATCTTTGCGTACTTGGTTTTAAAGGAAAATACCTAAGGACCTTGGCCGGAATTTTTCTAGCATTATTTTTCCATCTAGAGGCCCCACAAATTTTGCATTCATTAACATCCTTACTAGCAAACTCTTTCCTAAAAAGCATGCAATCATTGGGACAAGCATGAATCTTTTCATACTTTAAGGCCAAGCCTTCAACTATCTTTTTAGTCTCATAGAAAGAAGGAGGCAATTTTTCCCCTTCAGGCAGCGCATCATTCAATAGTCCAAGTAGAGCATTAAAGATTCATTTGACCATTTGAACACGCATTTTGTACGATAGATATGCAGCAAAGAGGATAGTTTGCTAAACTTCTTGCATCCAGGATACAGTTTTTCATTTGCCTCCTTCATGAGCCGTTCAAACTTCTCCATCTCTAGATGAGGTTCATATCCAGATGGATGAGCAGTATTTTCTTGTAGATTTGGCTCCATCTCGCCCCTTTCACTTACCTCACTATCCATGAACTGTGTAGAGCCTCCAAAGGCATCATGTATCATTCTTCTCATACATCGCCCCTCAAAGTTGATTGGCTGCGATTGTTTCCTTTAGTATTGTTTGATCCCTTTAAAGGCTCCCCATGACAAAATCAAGTATCATACGATGGCATGATACCATTAACCAAAAGATGATCATATGCGGTAGCCCGATTTGCTTGATAAATAAGCACATATTCCGTACAAGGACATGCAATTTTTTCTCCATCTTGTTTTCCAGAAAAGGCATGGTTTATAAAATCATCTACTCCATCCAAGTATTCTTTACTCAGTCTATCACAATTCATCCAGTTTTTATTTTTAGAATTATCCATGACATTCAAGATATTCTTTTCTTTGCTGCAATTACTATAAGAGCTAAAAATACGTTAGTAGAAAAGGGAAAAATTAATAAAAAAATGTCATTCAAATAAAATGTTCATCCTATTAATAGGTAATGCTCAAAGATATCATTTTAACAATTAAAACTATCAAACAGAAATTTAATTCTATTTATATCCAAATAGTGAGTTATTCCAAAATAGAAGGAAAAGTCAGAAAGTTTGCATTAAACATTTCCTTTCCGAGTCACACTAAAATGGGAGATTTGTACCAGTAAATGAAGCTTAGTTTAAACCCGAGAAAGTTATTAAAAAATCTAACTGAGGATTCTTCAAGCCATAATAGATTCCAATATTTTTAATCCAAGATATTCCTTCTCAAATAGGGGAGAAATTATTGAAACAACAACTAGTTTTGTAGCTCCAACCGGAAAATTTTAGCTTTTCGATATCAACATATTTAAAGCTTCCAAATTGCAATTTAAATTACTCAAAACAGATGAGTACTTCAGTTTTCAACTGTAAATTCACCCAACAGTCCCAATACAACATATACAGGCTTTTTCCCTCTACTAAAAGCATCAAACAAATATGTTTTTTTTTTCTTTCATATAGTTAACCAGGGAATGAGATACATTTGGAGATTCGAAAAAATTACCTTCTATCATAATAAGAATTAGCAAGAAAAACCAGAAACCAAGCATTCACAAGAAAAACAAGTTGTCGGTTAAGTTCAACTCACAATTCAAAGAATCGTTTACCTTAGTAGTTGGAGTCGGTTAAATTTTACTATAGATTTACATGAAAAAACTTTGCTACCTAGGACTAAGAGATCAAATGTTATCTCTATGTAATTTACAAGTCAAAACCTGCAATATTTTTTTTTTTTTAAAACAAATTAAACCGTAGGGGGTATTTTTTTTTTTGGTAAATCTGAACTATATTACCAAGTGAGAATTATGTACATCAACTAGGACAAACTGGACCAGACAGCTCCTAGTTCCAAGAACCAAATCAAACACAACTAAGTACCAGAAATATCACTTAGCAAACACAGAAAAAGCTTTACTTTTACAAAATCACAAATCGCCTCAAGTGTTTGGGTACCTGGAAGCAAAATATTTGATGACGAAGATAAAAAAAGTGAAGGAGAATAAAGATCCCGTAAAACACATTCCTTTCACTATACTTAGGTAAAAATGGACATAAGATCCTATGTTACAAACACATCAACAGTTAGAGGGTTCTCACATTCAAATATGAAGGAAATTGTTTCTCCAGAATGCCTCCGGCTTTTACGGTACTAAAGCCAAAAGAAACTAACTTTTCACTTTTACTACTAAAACTTTTATGCCAATCATTCCTTTTCCACCACCTCCCGGTAACATTTTTACCAATTGCATAATGGAACACGTTCAAAATGAAAACTGCAAACCATTTTCCGTTAGATGCCAACTTCTAAATTGTTCAAACAAGATTAAAAGCCACGTTACAGATAAAGAGTTTGACTCAGTGAAAGGAAAGATCTTTCCGTCACATCTCAAAATACCAAAACTAGACAACCTCCCAACTGTCCCTGATCATAGCATATAACAATCCATCATATAATTCAAAATTTCCTAAAGAAATTGTCAACTTACAAAAAAATCAACCACACAAACTAAGATGGTTCAAAATCAATAAATCTAACAAGTCATGGAAAAAGGGAAGCACCGGCTATACTTCTCACTTTTTCGATTAAAAATCTCCAACTATACTTCTACAATAAAAAGGATCAACTCCAAATATATAAAACCCAAAACACCAAATTGCCTCAAGTGTTTGGGTATTTGGATTATAAATTTAAGATTAAATTATTTCTAGATGAGAAAGTATGATATTTTTCTTTTTTGGAACAGATTAAAAAAGAAATTATGACACATAATGGAGATTGAGGGAATTCAATATTAAATTTCATTAGATAACACGTATAAACATATATGCTGAAATTCAGCAGCTTGTAAACATAATCACAAATACAGATTACTTACGTGATAAAAAGACGAAGGAATTGAGAAACGAAAATTAAGGAGGGGTGATTTTCTGGTGGAAACCATGGGGACAACCTTCAACCCTAACACTTCCTTTTATTTCAATTCTAATGGGATTACTTAGAACATTAGAACAATAAATATAGGTTTACAGACCATAAGAACAGAGATGATTAGCGCAACACAAAAATTACAGGGGGTAAAATCACAATGGAACATTCAGATAGAAGATGACGAATTTGATTTAATAGAATATACAAAAGAGGAACGTTCAGATAGAAGCAGTGGAGAGAACATTACCATGAAATTGGCTTAATCCAGTAGAGTTTAGCTCTTCACCAGGATGTAGAAGCCGCAATAAAGAAGATGATGTGGTATTCTGTTTTTGTTTAATAATGGAATAGGGTTTTAACTTTGAGGGAGACTAATAGCAGACGCGGGAGAGTATTATTAAGCAAGCGCGGGAAAGTTTATTTAGAAGGAAAAATCAATTGCGGGAAGAGTAAAAAAAAAAGGTAATTGTTTTACTGGCAATTTTTCTAAATTGCCACTAAAAATATACGTATTACTGGCCAATATACGTTAGCCGCAACCCACCGACTCTTACTACGTACTAAATTTTTTTTTTTTTGAATCTCTACGTCAAGTATACATAATAGGATTCTTTGGCTTTTAAATCAAATAAAATATGTAACTGTACAAAACTTGTATCATAGTACAGATTGACTCCCGAACCCACGACTATGTCTGCAAAGTCTCTAACTTCGGACAAGACACCATAACATAGCACGCTGACTCGGCGACACTCCAGAATGATTGGAGTTGCCAACTTCGCCGGGACATCATCGCCCGGCCTCTATCCGTCCGGGTGTACTGCGCGCGGCATGAAACGCAGCCCCGAAGAAGAGGGGTCGGTACGAGCAATGTACCGAGTATGTAAGGCATGAACGAATAACATAGGTATGAAAAGTAGAGCATGTCATGTAAGAGAGTATCTTGGGAAGTCTTGTACATATGGAGCATGTCATGTATGAAGCTGTAACCTGTAAGTATGAGTGCCTCTTAAGGCGGAATCATGCATGCTTAATGCTGCGGAACGTGCAGCCCGATCCATGTACTATGCTGCGGAACGTGCAGCCCGATCCATATACATTCTTTGCCGCGGAACGTGCCCGATCCATTTGTATATACATGTACGTATTCTTTCTTTGAAAACATCTCATTTTCATATATAAAGAAAATAGAGCATACCATATTGCCGAGGCGTCGGCTCCGATCCATTTAACCACTTGTCCCGCGTCCGGGCATCCCGCGTCCGGGACGATATCATATCATTCTCCAACTGATCAGGTGGCTGTGCGCCTATAGCGCCTGCCCTTTTCCCCATCTTCCCCATATACATATACATATACGTGTACTTATACATGTATCATGTGCATATATCATGTAAGCATGCAGGAGAGCCCAAAGAAAGGTCATGCATCCGTCGGAGTGACGTAAGGTCGGTAACCTCCGATTACTTTATGGAATAATCATGGGCGCTTTGTCTCACCTTGAAGGGACAATTATAAGGCGAGACTATCAATCAAGGCTAGCATCATGGGAAAACATAAAACGGGGTCATAACATATCATTTCATATACTTTGAAACCTTTAAAATAGTCATTATCCAAAAATAGCTTAACATTCCATATCGTCGTATTCATGGCAAGAACATATTCATCATCAGACGTTTCTTCATATCGGGCATCTTCATCGTCACCATAAAACCATAGTCGTCGTTTTAGTCGTAAAAACTATCAAAAACATAAAACTTAGATTTTGGAGAAAAATGAATATTTTTGAAAACATTTGTAAACCTTAAGAAAGGAAAATCATTCTTTGGAACTTGTTGTGCCTATCTTTTGAAAATAGGGACGTTATATAAACATTTAACACATTTCATGTATGATTCATGCCATGGAAAGAAAAAGGGACGAGCCTTAACATACCTGCGCCGCGCCTTACTAGCTACGCTTGTTCGTCCAACTTGTTAGTCTACATTCAAGAAGATCGACACTATCGTTAGATTCATCAACATATACTTGTCTTAACCTTTCAAGTACATTTACTTATGGTCTGCCGAAATTTCGGCAGACATCTCCCCTGTAAATATACCACCCCCGAGAATCTACTCGGCCAATTTAAATCAACAACAATCCGGGAATTCAACCCGGCCAAACTATCAACAATACCAACAATTATTCTAGCAACACTTCAATATCCAATTCAATTCAATTCACATAATCTTCCAACAACTTAATCAACACACTTCTTCATCCGAAACCTTCTATTTCAACAACAACCATACGTCTCATTGTCATTCATGTACGCTAGCTTTAACCACAACCTTCATTCTACATTACATGATCCATAACGACAACAACTAAAATGTCAATTTACATCAATTTACCTTAACTTACCAAATCGCCTACTATTCGGTTACAACAACTTCCTACACATTTTCATGCATTTCCCTCCATCTCTATACATTCCAACAACATAAGATTTCATGAAATTTATTCATTTCTTTCCATGCAACACAACACAACACCACGACCAATCCATGCAACACAATTCACGGCTACAACCAACATCCATAACTCAACAATCAAATTACTAAATAATATTAATTCATCACTTCACTTCAACATAACACATATATTCGGCCAACATGCAACACACATATTTTCATATGTTTCATCCATTTCTTCAACCAAACATTCATAACACTTAAAAGAAAATTGGTTCTTACCTTTTTCTCTTCAACTTTCCACTTAGTTTAAGATCATGAACTTGTACACATGAATGATTTTCTTGTTCCAATGAATCTTCCATGTTGTAGAGGACGTTTCATTTGCTTGGAATACTAAGGAAAAATAATTTTTCTCCTTCACTCTCCCTAGGCCATGTTTGGCCGAACCCCTCTCCCTTTTTTTTTTTTTTTTTTTTTTTTTTTGCTTGTTCTTTCTTTCTCTTCCACTCTCCTCAACTAAAAGATGACCACATATATTTATATATATGACCTTGCAAGCATGTGAGGGGCACATGCCCCTCCCTTCATTCTTCTTTTTTTCTCTAGAATTTTCTTTTCTTTTCTTGACTTTTCTTTTATTTTCTTCAAATTTCCAAAAGATGACTAATCCTTTCTTTGTCTCTTTTCCCCTCTTTTTCGGCCACATGGCCTTTTCCAAGAGATTTCTTGATTACTCGTGAAATGACCATTTTGCCCCTCGACTTTTCTCAATATTACCATTTTGTCCCTGACCTTCCGCATTATTTCCACGGCCCATTTTGCGAATTTCTCTTCTTGCCCCTAGCCTTTCTTAATATTTCCGTCCAATAATATTCATAAATAATATTCATAACCAACTCGTTCATTAAAATTATTTTAGAACATAGTCTTGTCCTTAACTTTTCACCATTGCCTCACAATATCCGAACGTACGAAATACGGGCTATAACATCCTCCCCCCCTTTAGAACATTCGTCCTCGAATGTTCAACTAACCTTATGGGTGCCATAATATTTCGGGAGGGTTCCTTTTTATAGCTGCTCTTTCCTTTATGCCCGTTCTTTATCCTTTAGCCCGTTTTCCTTATAATCGAACTCCTCGACCTTTTCATGAGTCCTTGTTCGATATCATGGGTTTTCTAATTTACCGGACCAACGCATTACCCTTGTCTTTCTCAGACCATCTCCTTTCTGTTACTGTTCACCATCACACTTTAACGGGGACCATGTTTGAGTACGCAATCTTTACTTAACGATCCAATGCGGCTGTATGCTATTCCTTTATCCTCAGGTCTATCTCTTAATATACTCATTGTTACTTCGTTTCTACTTTTCTCCCAAGTATTCTTGCGACACACCGACTTTTTTTTTTTTTTTTTTTTTTTTATACTCTGATTCCAAGCTAATAGATTTCCTTTTCTGGTACTCGATAGCGTTGCGATTCCTTTTTAGGTCTAATATAATATGGTCTCCCCCCCCTTTTGGGGGCTCCTTATATACTAACCGCCTTCGAGTACCTTCCTTTCTCTTGCTATTTCTTCATACGGGTCCTCCAGCTCGTGAACTATTCCTTTTTAACACATAGATCTCGTCCTTTCTTAGATCACCCTCTCAGATCGATTCTTCCATGCCTATGGTAACCATACTAGTATGGCCGTACATTTATTCCTTCCTATATCTTTCGAGGCCCAAATCTTATTATATCGTCGCTAAGCCTAATCATTCTTGTTCTCTTTGTTTTCCACTAACACACTCTCTTTCCTTCCCAATTATCACCACATTAGACCCTCCAAAGATTAGTCCATAACAAAATAATGACAGCTTTCCTTGTAGCACTTATACCGTCCACTTTCGCTGTCACTTGGGCTTCGATTCCCTCACTCGACTAATGTTTTCCTTACCGTAGCGCCGGTTGCTGGGACTCCCTTGTCCACCGATACAATCATATGGAATATCTGCACACTCATATGTATATACATATTCATTCACTAACCCACAAAATACTTTCAAACATTGTTCAAGCCTATCCAACTTTCCCGGGTATGATACACTTTTTGTCTCTTCACCGAGCTAGTCTGCCTCGTCTCACGCGACCTCTTAAGGTTTCTAGCCATTCCATACACTCTGTTTTCCTTAGGTTACTCTAATCTCTCATTCGTCCCTTATACTTAAATTTATGGAATTCCTTCATACTTCCCAGGGGGGTCACCCATCCTCCCACCTTAGCACGCTTAACCTCGAAACTCTGGTGGGATTCGGTGCCTTAATGCCGATGTAATCAGGTCCACTTTCTCATATGACCTTTATTACCTGATTTTAAGCCAGTCGAAGCCTCACAGCTCCCGAAACATTTTCGTAATACGTCCTTTCTTTTACATTTACCGTTTTACCCTTTTCTCTTCTCGATATTCACTTTCTGCCTGTGCATGTCTATTTCCTGTCTGGCTCCCCGCTCCACGTAACAGAACAAATATATCAGTCCGGTCTTACCTCTTTCAACTTCCATATCATCATTCGCCTCTTTCCAACGATACGAGGCGCCTGCAGAAATCAACGATGAGTATAAGGAATCTTACTCCCTATGCCTTGGCTCTATCACACGGTCTAATGACAGAAAGAAGGTCAACCATTCCAGCCTCCTGTTTATAAATGTGGCCGGCTTCACACCCATAAACAAGACTCTACCGGACACGACTTTGCAGACAACCCTTGGACCGACCCGCTCTGATACCACTTTGTCACACCCCGATCTCACTAAGGTGTGATGGGCACCCGACCCCGTAACCGGAGCCGAGCGAACCCACTGACTCTTACTACGTACTAAAAATTTTTTTTTTGAATCTCTACGTCAAGTATACATAATAGGATTGCTGAAAAATTCCTTTGCTGCTTTTAAATCAAATAAAATATGTAACTGTACAAAACTTGTATCATAGTACAGATTGACTCCCGAACCCACGACTATGTACGCAAAGTCTCTAACTTCGGACAAGACACCATAACATAGCACGGCCGACTCGGCGACACCCGGAATGATTGGAGTTGCCAACTTGGGGACATCATCCGCCCGGCTTCTATCTATGCGGGTGTACCGCGCGGCATGAAACGCAGCCCCGAAGAAGAGGGGTCGGTACGAGCAATGTACGAGTATGTAAGGCATGAACGGTAACATGGTATGAAAAGTAGAGCATGTCATGTAAGAGAGTATCTGTACATATGAGACATATGGAGCATGTCATGTATGGAGCGTGTCGAGGTATGAAGTAACCTTTGTAAGTATGAGTGCCTCTTAAGGCGGAATCATGCATGCTTAATCTTTGCGGAACGTGCAGCCCGATCCATATACTATGCTGCGGAACGTGCAGCCCGATCCATATACATCGCTGCGGAACGTGCAGCCCGATCCATTTGTATATACATGTACGTATTCTTTCTTTGAAAACATCTCATTTTCATATATAAAGAAAATAGAGCATACCATATTGCCGAGGCGTCGGCTCCGATCCATTTAACCACTTGTCCCGCGTCCGGGATCCCGCGTCCGGACGATATCATATCATTCTCCAACCGATCGGTGGTCGTGCGCGCCTATAGCGCTTGCCCTTTTCCCCCTCTTCCCCATATACATATACATATACGTGTACTTATACATGTATCGTGTGCATATATCATGTAAGCATGCAGGAGAGCCCAAAGAAAGGTCATGTATCCGTCGGAGTGACGTAAGGTCGGTAACCTCCGATTACTTTATGGAATAATCATGGGCGCTTTGTCTCACCTTGAAGGGACAATTATAAGGCGAGACTATCAATCAAGGCTAGCATCATGGGAAAACATAAAACAGGGTCATAACATATCATTTCATATACTTTGAAACCTTTAAAATAGTCATTATCCAAAAATAGCTTAACATTCCATATCGTCGTATTCATGGCAAGAACATATATTCATATTCATCATAGACGTTTCTTCATATCGGGCATCTTCATCGTCACCATAAAACCATAGTCGTCGTTTTAGTCGTAAAAACTATCAAAAACATAAAACTTAGATTTTGGAGAAAAATGAATATTTTTGAAAACATTTGTAAACCTTAAGAAAGGAAAATCATTCTTTGGAACTTTGTGCCTATCTTTTGAAAATAGGGACGTTATATAAACATTTAACACATTTCATGTATGATTCATGCCATGGAAAGAAAAAGGGACGAGCCTTAACATACCGCGCGCGCCTTACTAGCTACGCTTGTTCGTCCAACTTGTTAGTCTACATTCAAGAAGATCGACACTATCGTTAGATTCATCAACATATACTTGTCTTAACCTTTCAAGTACATTTACTTATGGTCCGCCGAAATTTCGGCAATCTCCCCCGTAAATATACCACCCCCGAGAATCTACTCGGCCAATTTAAATCAACAACAATCCGGAATTCAACCCGGCCAAACTATCAACAATACCAACAATTATTCTAGCAACACTTCAATATCCAATTCAATTCAATTCAATTCATTCAATAATCTTCCAACAACTTAATCAACACACTTCTTCATCCGAAACCTTCTATTTCAACAACAACCATACGTCTCATTGTCATTCATGTACGCTAGCTTTAACCACAACCTTCATTCTACATTACATGATCCATAACGACAACAACTAAAATGTCAGTTTACATCAATTTACCTTAACTTACCAAATTGCCTACTATTCGGTTACAACAATTTCCTACACATTTTCATGCATTTCCCTCCATCTCTATACATTCCAACAACATAAGATTTCATGAAATTTATTCATTTCTTTCCATGCAACACAACACAACACCACGACCAATCCATGCAACACAATTCACGGCTACAACCAACATCCATAACTCAACAATCAAATTACTAAATAATATTAATTCATCACTTCACTTCAACATAACACATATATTCGGCCAACATGCAACACACATATTTTCATATGTTTCATCCATTTCTTCAACCTACACATTCATAACATTAAAACTTAAAAGAAAATTGGTTCTTACCTTTTTCTCTTCAACTTTCCACTTAGCTTAAGATCATGAACTTGTACACATGAATGATTTTCTTGTTCCAATGAATCTTCCATGTTGTAGAGGACGTTTCATTTGCTTGGAATACTAAGGAAAAATAATTTTTCTCCTTCACTCTCCCTAGGCCATGTTTGGCCGAACCCCTCTCCTCTTCTTTTTTTTTTTTTTTTTTTTTTGCTTGTTCTTTCTTTCTCTTCCACTCTCCTCAACTAAAAGATGACCACATATATTTATATATATGACCTTGCAAGCATGTGAGGGGCACATGCCCCTCCCTTCATTCTTCTTTTTTTCTCTAGAATTTTCTTTTCTTTTCTTGACTTTTCTTTTATTTTCTTCAAATTTCCAAAAGATGACTAATCCTTTCTTTGTCTCTTTTCCCCTCTTTTTCGGCCACATGGCCTTTTCCAAGAGATTTCTTGATTACTCGTGAAATGACCATTTTGCCCCTCGACTTTTCTCAATATTACCATTTTGTCCCTGACCTTCCGCATTATTTCCACGGCCCATTTTGCGAATTTCTCTTCTTGCCCCTAGCCTTTCTTAATATTTCCGTCCAATAATATTCATAAATAATATTCATAACCAACTCGTTCATTAAAATTATTTTAGAACATAGTCTTGTCCTTAACTTTTCACCATTGCCTCACAATATCCGAACGTACGAAACTACCGGAGGTGTTCCTGGCAATTTACATGATTAGAAGTTGAACGAATCGAATCGACGCGATCTGAACTGAACTGGAGAAGTCTGCAGACACCAGTCATCGTCAACGACTCATCGACATGGTCGACGGACCATCGTTATGTGGCGTTGATGGGCTTCTGCAGCTTTGAATCTGTAGGCGCAGGTAGACGGAGCACGTCGATGGACCGTCAACACGTCAACGGGTCGACGAACCACTCGTCGAACTGCACCGCTGTAACTTTTAACTTCCAAGTATAAATATATGGTCCACGACCCTATTTCTCATTTTCCTCCATACCAAAGCAGAGAAACCTTAGTATTTTCTCTCCTAACTTTTTTCATCATTATTAGTGGTGATTTGGCAAGATCCGAGACCGGTAAACCCAAGCTTGTGAAGAAGAAGGTTGTTTCTAGGGTTTCTTCAAGTTGTGAAGCTTAGGGAGTTGGAGTTCGAGTGATTCTTGGAATCTTAGAACCCTCGAGGTATGTGATTGATTTCTACCCTTGTATTTAAGTAAATTATCAAGGATCTTAGTGGTTTTAAGCAAAGAAAGGGTATTTGTGAAAGTGGTAAGTTGATGAAGGTTAAGATAGTAATTTCGGGCTATTTTAAGAGATGATTGGGAATATATTTGAGTATATTTCTATATATATATAAGTGTTGTTATTGTTGTTGTGGTTGATGTTAGATTGAATGGGAAGTTGAAGGATTGTTAAGCTTATAAGGGGAATGTTGCCCATAATTTGTTAAGCTCTATTCGTATTCAAAATGATTAGTAGGCGAAGTAAATAGTCTAATTAAGGCCTAAGTTATCTTAAATGTAGACTTACGAGCTCGAGCATTAGAATCTGGACGATTCGATACAGTTTTAGGTATGTTAAGGTTATCCTTTCTTTCTTTTGGCATGATCCTATGATATGAGCCAACAAGCGAGTGAGCGAGCTTCCATATTACTCTACTCTTAGAAGCATTAGGAGAACTTCAGTCTTTGATGTTCATGTATCCCATTTATGAGTGGTCCTTCTGTTCATGGGTCCAGTTCTATGTATACAGTTTATTCTGTTCATGGGTCCAGTTCTATGTATACAGTTTATTCATGCATTACATTCATTAGATATCTATGTGCATTGACCCGTGACCAGAAGGTGTTATATACGCGGATATTAGATATATGTGGGGTATGAGAAGAGAAATAGGCGTTATAAATGCATTACCACCTGATCTGCTAGTGCACCATGATGATAATATAAGGATCGGGCGTGCGTACCGCAAAGAATGTGTACGATGGCCGCAGAGAGGCCGATATGATATGATGGGATGCCATAGAGGCTTGACAGACATTATACACGCATACACATATATACTTATGACCTACATTGATAGGCATGAGCATGCATATTATGCGCCCACAGAGGCATTGTCAGTTTTATAGATTTAGGTAGATACATATAGATAGTAGTTCATACATATACATGCAGATAGTCATTTCA
>NW_026719369.1:0-10985 GCF_029784015.1 Lycium ferocissimum | reverse complement strand
GTGCACCGCGTCCCTGGATGCTGCTGGCCGGATCTCGTTCGTATCCGATACGACGCATATGATCCGATTATGGGATACGGCGGGATGGCGGCCGTGATGGCATTTGATTCGATTCTCGTTCGTCCACCGCGTCCCGGTACTACGAGTGGCCGGTTCGTTACCGCGTCCCTTACTAAAGCGGCCTGGATCTCGTATTTGATTATGATCTCGATATTTGATATATGTACGTACGTATATGATTATGACTACGCATGCATAATTCTGTACGTTGGCGATTCGGTATATATACGATCCCACTGCGACTACGTACGTACGCACATTTGAGATCCGGTTAAATACCGAGAGTCTGTCTGTCACACTTCTCCGCATCTCCGATCCGCGTATGCCTCCGTCGGCTACCTTTCCCTAAATGCGACATAATATGATTACTACGTCGCACGCTCTGTAAGTCGACTCCGCTACGATCCGAATACGTCCGCTTTATTTCTCGTATTTAAAATGCATTTACGATTTTACATATACGACTCGGTTATTTTAATTATGTATGTTATGTTTCCAAGCTTTACATACTCGGTACATCTTCGTGCCGACCCCCTTGCTTCTCGGGGGGCGTATTACAAGCCCGCGAGTACGGACGCACGGCGTGATCCGCCACGGTATAGGACTTGATGCTGTCATTAAGGAGCTCCCTTTGATCCGGAGTGATACTTTTGGTATATATTTTACATTGTTTATATATCCCCGTATATATATGACTATTTGGAGTACGGCGGGGCCCTGTCCGTCTTCGATTACGATACGTATGTTAGAGGCACGTAGACATGTACGTGGGTGTGGTTATGTACACGCGGTTATATGCACGTATGGTATGTTCGGGCGGTTTATTCACGCGCCGGCCTTGTCGGCTCGCCTATATATATGTATATGGCTATATTGGCCCCAATGTGGCCTCTCGGTGGTATTTTCTTTGTGCGGAGTAAATTTTGGTTAGTAGGAAAAACGAGAGAAAGCTGCGCCAAATTTTTCTAAATATCGAGTTATTATTTGTGGCTTTTTGGTACGTACGGGTGCCCGGTTCGGGCGCTAGTCACCTACGGGGTTGGAGTCGTGACGGTAGGGCCGAACGGCGAGCCTTAGTAGGGCCGGAGTACGGAAACACCGAACCTTCGTGGTCGGGTATGCTATATAAATGCTATGTATGTGACATCTATAGGAGTACGAATGAGTTATGTGTATGACATCGATACGAGTACGTATATATATATTAAGACCATGTAAGTGCCAAGTAAGGGCTATGTATATCGAATGTATATGATATGAGCATGAGTATGAAAGGGAGATATGAATACGAAGATGAAAATAGATACGAAGGCTAAATGAGCAAGGCTATGAATGTAGGTACGCGAATACACAATAGAAATGAAACGTCCCTATGGAAAGCAGGTAAGTGCTATGATGATGATGCTATTATTCCCCCATCTTATGTTATTTCATATGTTATCCATTATGCTTCCATATTGATATTGATCATGCTTTACATACTCAGTACATTATTAAACCGACGTCCTTTTGTTTTGTGAATGTTATTTGCGTCATGGTCATAGGACAAGGAGAACTTGATCCATAGCCGTATTATCTTAGGGACTACATAGCGGAGCTCATTTCATTCGGAGGCCGCAGCTTTTGGTATAGATTCTTTCGTATATATATCCATGGGCACGGCGGGGTCCTGTCCCGCCCATATGATATGATATGATGTACCCTTCTTAGAGGCTCATAGACATGTGTATATGGTTAGATATGTTCGGCCTTGTTGGCCTATATTTTGGTTTATTATGTTGATAGCCTCGTCGGCTTATGTACATTTGTATGGGCATAGTTGTTTGAGGATAATATAGATGTGTTACTGCCCAATGAGATTAGAATGATGATGAATGAAAAGCATGAGTTAACTATGTGGCTCACCTAGATGTGATGTATGAGTATGTTAAGAGGTGCCCGGGTGGGCTAGCACCGGGTGCTCGTCGCGGCCCTTGGGTTGGGTCGTGACAAAAGTGGTATCAGAGCTTTTTGGGATTTCAGTTTAGAGGAGATTCGGGTCAGGCAAGGCCACCCGTGCCATGATGCTCCCAGTGTGGGAAGCTACATTGGGGTCAGTGCAGATTGGGCTCAGAGGGTTTCTATTCATGTGGTTGGCCGAGGGCCATATTATGCGAGATTGCCCCTCGGTTAGTGGCGAGAGGTAGGACCCGGCCTTAAGGTCGATGGCCGGATCTTCGACATCTATACGCCCATGGGGCCGGTTCCACGCGCCAATCGGCCATGGAAGAAGGCGGGGGAGAGCCCCCGGTTCTGCGGTCCTCGGCACCGTATTTATGCTTTAGTCGGACGCCAAGATCTTGGTCTTCTCCCCGATATTGTCACAGGTATATTATCGGTACTTTCTCATGATGTATATGCTTTGATAGATCCCGGCTCCACATTGTCATATGTTACCCCATATATTGTGGGTCAGTTTAGAATCAAACCGGAGTCGATTAAGCCTTTTGAGGTGTCTACACCCGTTGGTGAATCGGTAATAGCTAGCCAGGTATATAGAAATTGTGTAATTGTGATTTGTGATCGCCATACTATGATTGATTTGCATGAGTTACAAATGGTGGATTTTGATGTTATTATGGGCATGGATTGGTTGCCTTCTGGCTACGCCAATGTCGATTGTAGAATGAAGATGGTTCGTTTCCAATTTCCGGGAGAACCAGTTTTAGAATGGAAGGGAAATACGGCGTCACCAAAGGGTAGGTCTATTTCCTATCTAAAGGCAAGGAAAATGATCACAAAAGGGTGCATTTATCATCTAGTGCGGGTTCAAGATGTAGAAGCTGAACCACCGACTTTCGGTCGGTTCTGTAAAGTGAATGAATTTTCGGATGTATTCCGAAAAGAGCTTCCAGGCCTTCCTCCCGAGCGGGAGATTGATTTTTCCATTGATGTGTTGCCAGACACTAAGCCTATATCTATTCCTCCCTATAGAATGGATCCCGTAGAACTAAAAAGGCAGTTGACTTCTCACTCGGTACTAACACTTCCCGGAGGATTGGAAAGTTATGTTGTTTATTGCGACGCATCAGGCGTTGGCCTATAGGCTGTGTATTGATGCAACATGGCAAGGTGATTGCATATGCTTCAAGGCAGTTACGAAAGCATGAAAAGAATTATCCAACCCATGATCTTGAATTGGTTGCAGTGATTCATGTAATAAAGATATGGAGACATTACTTATATGGTGTCCATGTAGATATTTATACAGATCACAAGAGCCTCCAGTATATCTTCAAGCAGAAGGAGTTGAATTTGCGGCAACGACTGTTACACCTCGCGTTTTTGCACATTTGAATATTTCGAGTTGATGGCGGGAAGTTGAGGACGGGGTTATATTTTAGTTTGGTTGGATGCGCAAGTCGCTTATAATATTATTGGCATGGAGTGTTAAGGGCAAATTTGGAATTCGGAAATTATCGCTTGTTGGAAAAAAAGAGAGAAAAGAAGAAAAAGACATGGAGCATGTGCATGGTCATGTGCACATTTTATTAGTTATATATATATAAAAGGATGACCAAGTAAGCATGGAAGTCATCTTTTATTAATTAAGGAGAATTCTAGAAATTTGAAGAAATATTGGAGGGAAAAGAAAGAAAGAAAACAACAAAAAAAAAAAAAAGAGAAAGAGGAGCACATGGCCGGCCATGTGCTTGGTCATGTGCATGGCCATGTGTCTCCACTTATATATATATGTGTGTGTGTGAAGATTAGAGAGCAAGCCTTCATCATTTTGCTCCTAGAACTTTCAAGAAAACATGAGAAAAAGAAAAAGAAGAAGGAGAAATCGGCAAAAGGAAATGGCAGAACCAGCCCCGTAGGGAGAGTGTTCAAGAAAATTTTGTCCCTTCAAGTTTTTGTACTAAGTGGAAGGTCCTCTATCATGTGGAGTGGTTGTTGGAAGAGGAAAACCAATTGTTTTGCAAGGAGCACGTCTAGCCGAGAGGAAAGATTGAAGAAAAAGGGTAAGGTTTCATCTCTTTTGTATGTTGTGGATGCTTGTGAATATTGTAGTATGTGGAAATGAATAAAAATCATGAAATTGTGGATGTTGGAATTGAGCCGTGGGTAGTAGTAAGGAATCGTGTACATGTGGTGATGTGTAGAAGTAATGGATTAAGTGAATTTAGCATGTCTTTTGTGTTGTTATAATATGTAGAAAACGAATGAAATTCATGAAGTTGCATATGTTGGAGTGTGGCCGAAAATGGGCTGCCATGGTGTGGGAAAGATGAATTAATGTTAGTTAGTATTCTAGTTGTTGTGTGATGGATTCTATGTAATGAAAATGAAGGTTTGATGACTCAAGTTGAAATTATAATTGTGTGGGCTGATTTGGAGCTTAATGTGATGTTAATATAGTTTCTTGAAATTGTGAAAATATCGTTGAAGACGTATGGAATTGTTGACATAAGTCCATGGATTTGAAAATAGAAAATGTGTCGTGAATGTTTCTAGTTGAATTGGAAGGTGTTGGCAAGTAGAATGTTGATTGAATCGTTTGGATGTTATGTGAATTTAGTTAAATTGAATTGAATATTATGAGTGTGGTTAGAATAATTGTTGGAATTGTTGTTGATATTGTGGCCGAGTTCCATTCTCGGGTTGTTGTTATCGGATTGGGCCGAGCCATATTCTCGGGGTGAAAAGCACGTTTACGAGGGGAAGTCTTTGCCCGAAATTTTTGTAGACAATGATTACTTTGAATTTCAACTTTTGGATGCTCAAATTGATATTTGGTAAATGTGACCAAATCATAGATTTTGGCGGATTCGCAAAGTGGATTTGGAGTAGCGAAGGAGCGGAAAGAGGTATGTAAGACTTCACCCTTCTTTCTATGGCATGTCTTAGACATACTAAGGTTGGATACGGGCCTCGGGGATCATTCCTTTTCTTGAAACCTAAGATTGAAAATAGTTACTTATTCATTCGGTAGAATTGAATTAGAACTTGCGCGAAATGTCGGAAAGACTTCTTAAACATCCAGAACTTACCCAAGTAAGACTCGATTACCTAAGACCCTCCCAAGTGATGCCATGAGCTTTGTAATATACGTAAATTTGATACGCCGCCTCGTTTGACTCGAGGTAGGCCCACTATTCCAATTCTCTCCTATTGATCCATTTAGCTTACTTTCATTCTATAGTTTAAGGAAACTTTTGGACATCTTTTCGACTACCCGGATAAGAATTGTTTTAATTAAACCCTTAACTTGAATGCATGATTTTTCCTCACTAAAAGTTTACAAGTGTTTTCCAAAATATTCTTTTCTTCAAAAACCAAGTTTTACAATATTGAAAGTCTTAGCGACTAAAGCGACGACTATGATACTATGATGACAAGGATCCTATGATGGCTATGATTCTATGATACCTATGATTCCATGGTGACCATGATTCCCTGTTACCTATGATTCTATGATGTCAGCTATGCCATGTCTATAACCCGACATATATATATATAATAACAGAATCAGAGCGCTATAGACGCTGATATATGCATGTGATGAAGGAGACAGGGCGCTATAGACGCCGATATTTATACATGAAATATGCAAATATTTACGGGGAAATTAGGGATAAGGGCAGTGCGTTATGTACGCGTATCCACCTGATCAGTTGGAGTTTGGCACATGATATCGTCCCGGACGCGGGATGCCCGGACGCGGGGTGTGCATATTATGGTTAAATGGATCGGCTGCCGACGCCTCGGCAATATAATATATTCTTTTTTTTACGTATGTATGTATATATACGAGTAAGGAAGCTAAGAAAGCACGGCATTTGCCCAAGGGCACTTAAAGGTACGGTATCCTCTTGTCTCATCGCGAGATTCTATAATCCCATGGTATTGTTGTTCATACTTACGTTCTGTTCGTATTATTATTATTCATGTCTTGCATACTCGGTACATTGCTCGTGCGGCCCTCTTCTTCGGGGGCTGCGTTCATGCCACGCGGTACACCCGACGGATGAAGTCAATATAGAAGATGTTCAGCGAAGTTGGCAAGCTCCATTTGGCCGGAGTGTAGCCGAGTCAGAGTACACGTGCCAGGAGTTCCGGTTACAGTTAGAGACTTTGCAGACAGAGTCGTGGGTTTGGGAGTCGGTTGCATTATGACATGAGTTTTGTATAGCTACATATTTTAATTGATTAAAGACAACGAAAGAGTCTTATTATATAAGAGTAATCTTATTAAATACGTTTGCTTTAATGTTTCAAAAAAAAAAATTCGGTACGTGATAGGAGTCGGAGGAGGGGTTCGCTCGGCCTAGGTAAGGGTCGGGTGCCATCACACCACGATCAAGATCGGGGTGTGACAAAGTGGTATCGAGCGAGGTCGGTCCAAGGGTTGTGCAAAGTCGTGTCCGTGAGAGTCCTGTTTATGGTGTGAAGCCATTACCCACGTTTATAAACGAGGAGGTGCGGGGCATTTAAGACGGTTGACCTTCTTTAAATCATTAGATCGTGCGATAGAGCCAAGTCATAGGAAGTAAGATTCATTATATTAATTGTTGATTTCCGTAGGCGCCCAGTATCGGCGGAAAAAGGCGAATGATGATATGGAAAGTCAGAAAAGGTAAGATGGGACTGACATACTTGTTCTGTTGTGTGGAGCTGGGCGCCAGACAGGAAATAACCATACATGCAGGCGGAAGGTGGACATCGAGAAGAGAAAAGGGTAAAACGGTCATTGTAGAAGAAAGGACGTATTACGAAAATGTCTCGAAGTTATAAAGTTTTGATTGGCCTCGAGACCGAGGTAGTAAAGGCCGTGTGGGAAAGTGGACTCGAAAAGTATTAGCATTAGGACACCGAATTTCGGTGAAGTTTCGAAGTTAAAAGCGTGCTCGGAGTGGGAGCAATTTTCGGGATGGGTGACCCGCAGGAATGCGCGAGAAATTCGATATATCAGACCTAAGAGACAAGCCGAAGTTAGAATAGCCTAAGGGAAACTAGAGTATATGGGATGGTTGGAGATCGCAAGAAGACGAGTAGAACGAGGCAAACTTTGCAATGCAAAAGAGAGCCGAATAGCGGCATAGCCCTAGGATTAGGATAGGCTTGAACGTAGTTTTGGACGTATTTTGTGGGCTAGTTAATGGTAGTGATATATATATATATAAGAAGGTGTAGGATATCCTAAATATGATTGTATCGGCGGACATGGTCAGCTGACCAAAGTTACGGTACAAAGGCATTAATCGAGTAAGGGTACCGAAGTTCCGGTGATAGCAAGAGTAAATGGTTCAAGTGTTGCCAAGTAGGTTATTATCCTTGTAGATTGAGATTTGGAATGAGGATATGAGATGAAGTATAAATGGATAATGGTATAGGTGCGCCCAAAGGGAAGCGAGGGTGAGAGAAATGCAAGGATGAGATAAAGACGGTGGATACGGTAATATGTTTGGTATGGATGCTTAAATTACGGATGAAACCCCTTCGTAGGAATAAGTCGGTGAGATCGGAAAACCGATAATGAGGGGATAGAAATACGGATAATATTTAGGTAATACGAGAAGTTCGCACAAACTTTGAGTAGTGCGACGCCGAATGGACGTGTATAAAGAGAAAGAATATGACAAAGAGAACGGTGTTGGATAACTTAAGAGGTAATGTGAAGGATAGCGAGTTATAAAAGGGCTCCCCCGAGGTGCTTATACGACCTGTAAGACTAGTTGAACATTCGAGGGACGAATGTTCCAAAAGGGGGGAAGGATGTTACACCTCGCGTTTTTTTTGCACATTTGAATATTTCGAGTTGATGGCGGGAAGTTGAGGACGGGGTTATATTTTAGTTTGGTTGGATGCGCAGTCGCTTATAATATTATTGGCATGGAGTGTTAAGGGCAAATTTGGAATTCGGAAATTATCGCTTGTTGGAAAAAAAAGAGAGAGAGAAAGAAAAGACATGGAGCATGTGCATGGTCATGTGCACATTTTATTAGTTATATATATATAAAAGGATGACCAAGTAAGCATGGAAGTCATCTTTTATTAATTAAGGAGAATTCTAGAAATTTGAAGAAATATTGGAGGGAAAAGAAAGAAAAAAACAACAAAAAAAAAAAAAAAGAGAAAGAGGAGCACATGGCCGTATGTGCTTGGTCATGTGCATGGCCATGTGTCTCCACTTATATATATATATGTGTGTGTGTGAAGATTAGAGAGAAGCGAAGCCTTCATCATTTTTGCTCCTAGAACTTTCAAGAAAACATGAGAAAAAGAAAAAGAAGAAGGAGAAATCAGCAAAGGGGCTGGCCGGAACCGGCCCCATAGGGATGTTCAAGAAAATTTTGTCCCTTGAAGTTTTGTACTAAGTGGAAGGTCTCTATCATGTGGAGTGGTTGTTGGAAGAGGAAAACCAATTGTTTTGCAAGGAGCACGTCCTAGCTTGAGAGGAAAGATTGAAGAAAAAGGGTAAGGTTTCATCTCTTTTGTATGTTGTGGATGCTTGTGAATATTGTAGTATGTGGAAATGAATAAAAATCATGAAATTGTGGATGTTGGAATTGAGCGCGTGGGTAGTAGTAAGGAATCGTGTACATGTGGTGATGTGTGAGAAGTAATGGATTAAGTGAATTTAGCATGTCTTTTGTGTTGTTATAATATGTAGAAAACGAATGAAATTCATGAAGTTGCATATGTTGGAGTGTGGCCGAAAATGGGCTGCCATAGTGTGGGAAAGATGAATTAATGTTAGTTAGTATTCTAGTTGTTGTGTGATGGATTCTATGTAATGAAAATGAAGGTTTGATGACTCGAGTTGAAATTATAATTGTGTGGGCTGATTTGGAGCTTAATGTGATGTTAATATAGTTTCTTGAAATTGTGAAAATATCGTTGAAGACGTATGGAATTGTTGACATAAGTCCGTGGATTTGAAAATAGAAAATGTGTCGTGAATGTTTCTAGTTGAATTGGAAGGTGTTGGCCGAAGTAGAATGTTGATTGAATCGTTTGGATGTTATGTGAATTTAGTTAAATTGAATTGAATATTATGAGTGTGGTTAGAATAATTGTTGGAATTGTTGTTGATATTGTGGCCGAGTTCCATTCTCGGGTTGTTGTTATCGAATTGGGCCGAGCCATATTCTCGGGGTGGCACATTTACAGGGGAAGTGCTGCCGAAATTTTTGTAGACAATGATTACTTTGAATTTCAACTTTTGGATGCTCCAATTGATATTTGGTAAATGTGACCAAATCATAGATTTTGGCGGATTCGCAAAGTGGATTTGGAGTAGCAGAAGGAGCGGAAAGAGGTATGTAAGACTTCACCCTTCTTTCTATGGCATGTCTTAGACATACTAAGCTGGATACGGGCCTCGGGGATCATTCCTTTCTTGAAACCTAAGATTGAAAATAGTTACTATTCATTCGGTAAATTGAATTAGAACTTGTGCGAAATGTCGGAAAGACTTCTTAAACATCCGAACTTACCCAAGTAAGACTCGATTACCCTAAGACCCTCCCAAGTGACGCCATGAACTGTAATATACGTAAATTTGATACGCCGCCTCGTTTGACTCGAGGTAGGCCCACTATTCCCGAATTCTCTCCTATTGATCCATTTAGCTTACTTTCATTCTATAGTTTAAGGAAACTTTTGGACATCTTTTCGACTACCCGAGATAAAAATTGTTTAATTAAACCCTTAACTTGATACATGATTTTCCTCACTAAAAGTTTACAAGTGTTTTCCAAAATATTCTTTTCTTCAAAAACCAAGTTTTACAATATTGAAAGTCTTAGCGACTAAAGCGACGACTATGATACTATGATGACGAGATCCTATGATGGCTATGATTCTATGATACCTGTAATTCCATGGTGACCATGATTCCCTGTTACCTATGATTCTATGATGTCGGCTATGCCATGTATAACCGACATATATATATATAATAACGGAATCGAGGCTATAGACGATATATGCATGTGATGAAGGAGACAGGGCGCTATAGACGCCGATATTTATACATGAAATATGCAAATATTTACGGGGAAAATAGGGATAAGGGCAGTGCGTTATGTACGCGTATCCACCTGATCAGTTGGAGTTTGGCACATGATATCGTCCCGGACGCGGGATGCCGGACGCGGGGTGTGCATATTATGGTTAAATGGATCGAGTGCCCGACGCCTCGGCAATATAATATATTCTTTTTTTTACGTATGTATGTATATATACGAGTAAGGAAAGAGTAAAAGCACGTGACATTTGCCCAGGGCACTTAAAGGTACAGGCTGCTATCCTCTTATCTCATCGCGATTCTATAATCCCATGGTATTGTTGTTCATACTTACGTTCTGTTCGTATTATTATTCATGTCTTGCATACTCGGTACATTGCTCGTGCGGCCCCTCTTCTTCGGGGCTGCGTTCATGCCACGCGAGTACACCCGACGGATCGAAGTCAATATAGAAGATGTTCCGAAAGTTGTCAAATCACGTTGGCCGGAGTGTGGCCGGAAGTCGATACACGTGCCGGGGAGTTCCGATTCTGATTAGAGACTTTGCGAACGAGTCGTGGGTTTTGGGAGTCGGTTGCATTATGACATGAGTTTTGTATAGCTACATATTTTAATTGATTAAAGACAACGAAAGAGTCTTATTATATAAGAGTAATCTTATTAAATACGTTTGCTTTAATGTTTCAAAAAAAAAATTCAGTACGTGATAGGAGTCAGAGGGTTCGCTCGGCCCTAGGTAAGGGTCGGGTGCCCATCACACCCTGATCAAGATCGGGGTGTGACAACGACGATGGTTGGAATTGCTAAAGGATTACGATGTTGACATTCTATATCACCCAGGAAGGCAAATGTTGTGGTTGACGCTCTTAGCGCGAGATCTATGGGAAGTTTATGTGATGTACAATCGGAA
>NW_026719368.1:0-10529 GCF_029784015.1 Lycium ferocissimum | reverse complement strand
CCTCGCCCGGCGGGGCCCGGGCCGGCTTTCCCGTCCCTCGGGCGCATACCCAGGGGAAGGGAAGACGCCGGGGGGAAACCAAAAGGGGGCACCCCCCAAACCCCCCCCGTCCATTTTCTTAAAACCCCCCCCAAAAAAAACAAGCGCCCGTGGCCGTGGCTTGCTACGAGTATTACTTGCCTCCCGCATTGGGAACACGAGAGGTACGGGTGGCCTCGGCGGGTGGAATCTCTGTCCCCGCAGCGGGCTGAAACACGGAGCTACGGCCTACCCACAGATACCTTCGCATACGAGGGTCTGCCGGTGAGCGTGAGGGGTATACTGCGTAATGGGGCCGGGAAGGGGTATGCGCTGTCTTCAGCAACTGGCGAGGGGCCTGTCTGCCTCGACACTCTCCCGAATACTCGGCGGATCTAGCCCTCTTGGGCTGGCCCCTATCATAACCTGTCGGGCTGACGCCCTCCGTGTCGCTCCTCCATACCCCCGGGGCATGTGCACGAACACGTGCGATGTCCATCCCCGGGCGGGCCGCCATCATCGAACAGCGTCAAATCCGTGTAATCATCTAGCCCCATCACAAATCGGTGCATCCGATCCGTCATATCGCCCACATAAGGAGACGTATCCGGCCAACGAATCAAACTCCAAACCGTACTCCCGGACGCTCCACGCCCCTCTGCTTCAACGAAGGGAATCTTGTCACGACCCAACCCAGCCAGTGTTTTACTGTGCCGGCCGGGCACTCATACGCGCTCACTAACCAAATTCGGCATACAAACGACTCGTACATAAATCCGTATCAAACGTGTCTCCAAACTAACGCACACAAATATACATACTGCACAGAGGCTGGCAAGGCTATCATAATATACATAACATATCAGCATACATACACGCAGCCAGTAAGGCTGCCACGGCGGACGGGCCGCCCAAACCAAACTCACACAACGTGTCCGAACAAAACTGCACATAACCCACATCTATGTCTACGGACCTCTAATACTGAGTGTGAGAATCGACCGATGACGGGACGGGCCCCGCCATACCCTGAATAACCATAATCATATACATCGAAAAGTATATACCCAAAATACGGCTCCGAACAAAGGAGCACTGCTGAACGACGAGAATGGAAATCCTACGCGGATCACCAAAACGCGTATCCGTACCGCGCGGGCATGAAACGCGAGCCTCCCCTGAAGAAAGGGGGTCAGTACAGAGTATGTACTGAGTATGCAAAGCAGGAAGTACAGAAACAAAGTCATAACCAAAGTAAGGCGTACAGAGCGGGAGCATAACAACCCAAATACTAAAGTACTTATATCCGAAATACAAATCATACATAAGTCGTACAGAAAACAAACACAACCATCAGAGTGCCCAAAATGCTTAACTTTATTTTGAAAAACATTTCAGTCTCACATATACGGAAAATAGAACATATTATATAAACTGACGTTAACCGAATGCCGAGGAACGTACGGCCCGATCCATAAATAAAATAATAGTGCCGAGGAACGTACGACCCGATCCATATTTCATATAATAATGCCGAGGAACGTACGGCCCGATCCATATATCATACAGTAATCATATATCACATCACACCATCATATATCATATCGTATCAGACTATCATATCATCAAACATCATATCACGTATCACGTACGGTCCGCAGTGGGACCCGACGGGCAGAACGTGGTCGCCACTCCATCTGGACGCCACAACACATCATACTTCAAAAGGTTTTATATCTCCGAACATCTCCGTCACACATCATAACATATATCATATCACATCATACCTCAGAAATCACATCATACTTCGGAATATAACATAGTGCGCACGAACATAACCGGCCCGGGATCCGACGAAAGGAGTAATAACAGAATGCACGAGCAGAATCGAAGGAAATCATATGCAATGCCAAACGTTCACAAAAAACTCGATAGAGTAATCAAACGATTAGTGTTTATAAGCCAAATCGTAGTCAAAGCAAATTTTCTTCCGAATGTCCCTCGGGAACATATCAAACTGAACTTTAAAAACCATAGTTACATATCGAAATCATAAGTATGCGAATCATTATTTCGGACTTAACAGACAAATATGTAACCATAATCGGGGGGTCGGAAGGGTAGTCAAATTAAGTTCTTTCAAAAGCCATCGGGGAATTATACAAAAGAAGGTCGCGGGACCCACGGACGAGCGCCCAACTCCAATCCGGGCCCTCCTACGAAAATCATCGTCATCATATATTATCAAACCATTATTACAAAGTCAGAAGATAAGTGGACTAATCGTACTTGAAATCGGAATATTAGTCCAGCCATATTCTTCCAAAACAATCGCCAGAGTACATAAGAAAAGTCGCGGGGCCCACGGAGGGGTGTCGACCCGAGTCGGGCCCGCCTATGGAAAACATAGTCATCATATATCGTGGAGTCATTTTTGAGCATATCGAGCGATCCGATTACCGTCCGGGAAAGTTACGGGCTTTCGTAGTTTTCGGAATCATTTAGGAACAACACTCTCTTAAAACCAATTTTTATGCAACTTTTGAAAATCAATCATACAAAAACATATAAACCATAGTTTGTCCACACCAAGGTGCCAACATCAAAACAAATACGACTCTAAACGTGCTCGGATTTAAGAAGGGAATTTCCCCTAAGCTCATAACATATCATAACTTAGTCGTATCTAAGACATGCCAAAAAAAGGAAGGTAAGCTTTACATACCTCGTACGCATCTAACACTAGCTCAAACTCAAGCTAAATGCGACCTACGTCATGGCCGCCCAAGGTCTACAAATAAATCATAATATGCCAAACATTAGCCATAGACATTTTGGGCATTTAATTCCAATTTAGCCCTTAATTCTACAAAAATTTGGAGCAGCATTTCCCACGTAAATAGGCCACCCCGAGAATTTAATTCGGCCAAATCAATCAACAACAACAACAACAACCAACCTAGCAACATCAATAACCAATCCGGAAGGCAATATAACATTAATAGCTCTCTTTTCCATCATTCGACAACATTCGTAAAATCCAATTCAACGGCTTGCCCTTCAAGCCAACATCGATGCTTATACATTCAAATACTAACCCGAACCCATACCAACAATATTTAAAGACATTCTAAGCAATTCATACAACATTTCCAACAATCCAAAAATTGCTCCACTCTACCCGAAAACAACCCCCAAACCCGAGACACCCCTATCACAAATTCCTCATTTCCAAACCATGATTTGCATCAACAATTCACATTCTAGCAATGCTATGCTCATCAATATACAAATTACATCAAGTGTACAATAACCTCCAATTCAGTCCGCAACCATTACAACATCACTTTGAGTCATTAAACATTCATTTCCAACATAGAATTCATAACGACGACGACTAAAACATTAAGCGATATTAATTCGTTCATTGTCATATAATATGACCCATTTGATCCAACATACCAACATGCACATATGGATAATTCTAATTCTTTTCTTCACACTACAACCATCAACATACCATATAGAACTTAATTTATCACTTCAATATAACACAACACACACACACTTCACACGGCCAAACCTCTCTCATGTGGCCTCAACTCTAACATACTATATTTCATAAATTTCCTCCATTTCAACATACTACAACATGCATACAACCATTATAACACGTAAAACATAATTGATTCTTACCTTTCTTCTTCAACTCCCCAATTTGCCTAGGGTTTGCGATCTACACAACGGGTGATTGGGTGACCCGAACAATGCTTCCACGCTACTTAGGGACCTCAAAATAGTGGGTTTGCATCAACAAAATAATTTTGGAAGGGCTTGAATGAAAGTTGGTTTTCTTGGTTCTTGGCCGAGAGCCACTTTCTCTTCAACTTCTTGGTTCCTTTTTTTTCTAAGTGTTGAGAAATGAACTTGGATGACTTAGAAGTCATCTTTTGTATACTAGCAAGACTTGTACATGTGTCACTTGGCCCACACAAGTGTTGTTCCAATTAAAATTGAACACAATTTGTGTGGGCCATTTCCAATAATTCACACGGCCAAGGGCCATTTTGCATGATTTTCAAGTTTCCATTTATTCCAATTTTGGTCCCAAATTTACCTAAGTGTTCCATACCAACAAATTCATGAACAACTTATGTCTCAAAATAAAATCGAAGGTCAAAAGTCTCGACTTTGCATCCCGGAATGGTTCTGTCCCTAACTTATCACAATTAATCTGGATTGTTCCAATGCACGAAATACGGGATATAACATCCTCCCCCCTTTAGAACATTCGTCCTCGAACGTTAGATTAAACTTACCGGATCTTATAAACACTCGGGGGAGTTTCTTTCACAATTATCACAAACAGTTCATACATCAATTAGCATAACCAATTAAAGAGTCTAAATTACCTGTACCCGCGTCTGGTGGCGCCTCCTGATCCTGTCCCCGGGTCAACCCATATAGGCGGTTTGATGGACCGCCCCGAACCGGGAGGCTCCGCCCACGGCCTCTCCCACCGGCCCGGTGCCCGCGTGCCTCGCCCCATCGGGCTCATAGCTACGGAAGGAGAAGACGAACCGGCGGCCCGACTCTCGAATCTAGGCCGCACCACCTGGCGCTTTCGTATACGGGCAATATCTTAAGCGGGCCGGGCGGCTAGCACCGGCAATAACAACGAAGTACTCAGTCCAGCCTCACTCTATGTCGGGGTGCATCCGGGCCGGCCATGTCGCCTACATGCGGGCGCATACCTAGCCGTCGAATCGAATCCCAAACCGTACTCCCGTGACCAAGCCTACCCTCTCGCTCAACAACAGAACCGTCTACCCCGCTCCGCCCTCACCTCCGAGGTAGAAAATGCCAGAAGGCCTTCGTAAACTCGCCCCATAAGGCCGGAGGGGCGCCCTCGCCTCGGGACAAAGATCCACGACTCATACCACCAGCGCCATCGTGCAACCGGTAGGATGCCATCTCAAACCGACCTCTATCTCGGGAAGCACTAATCAATCGTGCGTACAGCATCTGTCGGACGAACTCATGAGGGTCCTCTGCGGGCTTTGACTCGAAAAACTCTGGTGGCCTACCAAGTAGAAAATCACGGGCCCTCTGACTATCGCACCTGTCCGCGCGATCCTCCCCTACTCCATGTCTCTGGACCTGTCCTGCTACCAACCGGGTCAACAACTGAACTGCCTCTCGCAGGGTCCCATCATCCGCCCCTGGCTGGGGGGCTGGAGGTGCGGGCGCTCGAACCTCAGGGGCTGGCGGTGGAGCCGCCCCCTGTCCTGCAGCTGTGGCTGCTCCAAATCCCTCTGATACTGGTAGGGTAGCAGAACTAGTCGTCGGAGGCACAATCTCCGGCTCAAGATGGGCACGGGCCCTAGTAGCCATTCGGGCCCGGCTGGTCTCACCTGCAGCTGTAGACTTGCCCTTCTAGGCAGCTGTGGCCTTCCTCGGAGGCATCACTGAAATTATAACATTTTGTCAGAAAAGAGTCATCCTGATAACACAGCTCTATCGCACGATCTAAGATCAGAAGGAAAGATAACATCCTAAATGCCTCGTAGCCTCCGTTTATAGATGTGGTGCACAACACACCGATAAACAAGACTCTACTAGACACGGTCTCCGTAGACATTCCGAGGACGAACCGCTCGATACCACCGTCATCACGACCCAACCCCAGCAAGCTCGCGACTAGTGCCCGAGCTGGGCACTCATACGCGCTCACTAACCAAATTCGGCATACAAACGACTCATACATAAATCCGTATCAAACGTGTCTCCAAACTAACGCACACAAATATACATACTGCACAGAGGTCGGCAAGGCTATCATAATATACATAACATATCAGCATACATACACGCAGCCGGTAAGGCTGCCAACTCACACAACGTGTCCGAACAAAACTGCACATAACCCACATCTATGTCTCTGCACCTCTGTCTAACAACGTAATCAGATGACGGGAAAGGGCCCCGCCGTACCATGAATAACCATAATCATATACATCGAAAAAGTATATTGTTATATCCCGTATTTGGAACGTCGGGACGATTCGGGTTAACTATGATAAGTTAGGGTTAAGACCATTTCGGGATATGAAGTCGAGACGTATGACCTTCGATTTTGTCGTAAGACCTAAGTATGTGTGATGTTATTGGTATGGAAACATTTAAGGAAATTCGGGACCAAAGATGAAATATGAGAAGTTGGCCAATTATTGAAAAAAATGGAGGGAGTAAAACTTGGCCATGTGGCCGGCCACCTGAGCGGGCCATGGCCACATGGTTGGCTATTATATGTAAAAGAAAAAGATGACTAATGGACCATTATATCATCATCTTCACTTAAGAAAAATCAAGAAACTTGAGAGCAAAAACCCATAACCATTCGCCAAGGAGAAAAATTTCAAGACCAAGATTAAGTCATCCCAAAATTATTTCTCCTAAGCAAATCTACTAATTGGAAGGTGCTTGATAACGTGGAGTTGTCGTTTCAAGCGCTTCGGATTACTCGTTTTCATCTTTGGCCAACTTTGGACAAGTGAAGGAGTTTTGAAGAAAGGTAAATTCTAATCATGTTTTATGAGTTATGGAAGGTTTATGTGTGTTGTTGTATGTTGTTATGGATGAAATTCATGGATACTTTGTATTTGAAGTTGAAGCCGTGTACATGGTAGTTGGCCGTGTGCATGTGTGTTGTGTGTCTAAGTGATGAACTAAGTTTTATGTAGCATGTTTGGTTATTGTGGAGTGTTGAAATGAATAAAAATCATGAAGCTTATATATAGGGGTGTGTTGGCTGAATATGGCCTTTATGTGTGTTAAGAAATGAATTAGTTTTCTTGGAATTTTGGTTGTTGTTGTTATGTGGATTCTATGTTGGAAATAAGAGTTTAATGATTCAAATTGGTATTGTACGTGTTATGGGCTGTTTTGGAAGATTTTCAGGTATTTAGTGTGATTTTTATAATTATGGAAATGACATGGTTGAGTATGGATTGTTGGAGCAAATCGCCATGATTCAAACCCAGTGAATGTGTTAAAGTTGAAGTTCTCGGGTTTGGGAACCATTTCGGTGGATTGGAGTATTTGTTGGGTTGTTGGAAATATTGCATGAATTATTTAAAGAGTTCTTGAATGTTGTTTGAATGGTTTTGGATTGATAATTGAATATACGTTAGTTGATTACATATTGGTTTGTAAGCATGTAGTTGTGGTAAGACAATCGAATGTTGTTGGAATGTATGGAAAAAGGATTATTAATGTTCGAATGTGTTTGAATTGATTATGGATATTGTTGGAATGATTGTTGGTGTTGTTGTGTTGTTGAATTTGGCCGAGTTGAATTCTCGGGGGTCTATTTATAAAGGAAAGTCTTTGCCCAATTTTCCTCGTAGGATTATGTGTTAATTGGAGATGAATTTCTAAATGCTTGGTTATACGTCATATTTATTAATGTCATGTAGATCTTGGGGAGTTCGAGATATAAGTTTGATTTGGATTAGCGTTGTGTGCGGCGAGGTATGTAAAAACTCTTTCTTCTTTCTTTTGGCATATCTTAGTTCAATATAGGCTACGATACTTAGCCTCGGAAATTCCATTCTCTGTCCAGGGACGTCTGTAGATTCGCGTTTGTCCTTTGGTACTCGTATGTTGATGTGAGAAAATATTGGTTTTGATGTTGTTGGAAAAATTGATTTTAAAATTGCATAAAAACTTGGTTTTCAAAAGAGTTTTATTCTTAAACGATGTTGAAACTACGAACGCTCATAACTTTCGACTGGGGCTCGGATTGCCTCGATATCGTCGTGGGGAGGTTGTATGACGTGCTGATGAGGTATGTTTCCATAGGCGGGCCCGGCTCGGCTGACACTCGTCCGTGGTCCCGCGACCTTCCTTTGTACCTTTCCTTTACGGATGAGAGTTTGGTATAGATCGATTTTCCCGATTCCCAAGTACGATCATTTTACTTACTTTTTGAACCTATGGTGATGATTTTATGCATATGGTTACCACGACTCCGCCGTGCGGTTTGTCGCGCACATCGTTCGCCGGTTCCCCGGAACCGATTTATTGTCGTGCGCACTATGATATATCCGGTGTTGTCGTGTTACTTTCGTTCCCGAGACCTCGCCATAGGGCCGGTTCGTTTAATACGGAGTTATCTTTGTGATATGGCTTATGATGTGTTGTTACGATGTGTTGCGTTCGGGGTTATAGGAGATTTGAAACCTTCGGTGTTATGTGTTATGGCGCCATCGACGAGAGGTGGGCGACCATTTTTCTCGTGTCTCTTTTTGCATGCTTATTTGAAAATAAACATTTGGCATTTTGGAAATGTACTTACTTTCTTGCATCTCTGCTTTGATGTGACCGATTTATTCTTCGTATTTTACGCTTTGCATACTCGGTACATATTTCGCATCGACCCCTGTCGAAGGTCGCCGTTTCATGCCCGCAGGTACAGACGACCAGTTTGGCGACCCGCCAGTTTAGGGACCTATCCTCGTCGTGTTGGAGTGCTCCTTTTTATCCGGAGCCTATATCTTGGTATATACTCGTTCGTTGCATATATGTGTGTGTATTCGGGGGAATGCAGGCGGGGCCACCCGTCCCCGTCATATGATTGTTGGTTTGTTTAGAGGCACATCGTAGACGATATGTGGGTTGTGTGCCTACCCTGTACAGGTGTGTTTGTATATTATATATTTTGGGCCAATGCGCCATCTGATAGCCTTGTCGGCTCCCGATATATATATATGATTGAGTTTGAGATGTGTTTGAAATAGTTCAATTTTTGTATACGCGTAAAGTCGGTACATTGTGTGATTCGGGTTCGATGAGTGTGTTTCGGTGCCCAACTCGGGCACTAGTCACGGCCTACGGGTTGGGTCGTGACATATATACTGAAATGCCGCTCCGAACAGGGAGCACTCGAATGTGCGAATGGAAATTCTACGGTGGATCACCAAAACGCGTATACCGTACTGCGGGCATGAAACGTGACCCACTGAAGTGGGTCGGTACGAATTTATATGTCCGAGTAGTGCACAAGCGAGAAGTACGAAACAAAGTCATAACCAAAGTAAGGCGTACAGAGCGGGAGCATAACAACCCAAATACTAAAGTACTTATATCCGAAATACAAATCATACATAAGCCGTACAGAAAACAAACACAACCATCAGAGTGCCCAAAATGCTTAACTTTATTTTGAAAAACATTTTTGTCTCACATATACGGAATAGAACATATTATATAAAACGTCGTTAACCGAATGCCGAGGAATGTACGGCCGATCCATAAATAAAATAATAATAGTCTTGATGGAACGTATGGCCCGATCCATATTTCATATAATAATGCCGAGGAACGTACGACCCGATCCATATATCATACAGTAATCATATATCACATCACACCATCATATATCATATCGTATCAGACTATCATATCATCAAACATCATATCACGTATCACGTACGGTCGCGGTGGGGACCGTACGTACGAACGTCAGGTCGCCATCCCATCCGGACGCCACAACACATCATACTTCAAAAGGTTTTATATCTCCGAACATCTCCGTCACACATCATAACATATATCATATCACATCATGTGTAAATCACATCATACTTTCTAATATAACATAGTGCGCACGAACATAACCTGGGCAGATCCGACGAAAGGAGTAACTAACGAACGCACTTGTTAATCGAAGGAAATCATATGCAATGCCAAACATTCACAAAAACTCAATAGAGTAATCAAACGGATTAGTGTTTATAAGCCAAACTGTAGTCAAAGCAAATTTTCTTCCGAATGTCCCTCGGGAACATATCAAACTGAACTTTAAAAACCATAGTTACATATCGAAATCATAAGTATGCGAATCATTATTTCGGACTTAACAGACAAATATGTAAACTACAATCGGGGGTCGGAAGGGTAGTCAAATTAAGTTCTTTCAAAAGCCATCAGAATTATACAAAAGAAGGTCGCGGGACCCACGGACGAGCGCCAACCCAATCCGGGCCCTCCTACGAAAATCATCGTCATCATATGTTATCAAACCATTATTACAAAGTCATAAGATAAGTGGACTAATCGTACTTGAAATCGGGAAAATTAGTCGAGCCATATTCTTAAAAACAATCGGGAAGTACATAAGAAAAGTCACGGGGCCCACGGAGGGTATCGACCCCAGTCGGGTCCGCCTACGGAAAACATAGTCATTATATATCGTGGTCATTTTTGGCATATCGAAGCGATCCGGTTACATGCAGGAAGTTACGGGCTTTCGTAGTTTTCGAATCTTTAGGAACAACACTCTTTAAACCAATTTTTATGAACTTTTGAAAATCAATCATACAAAAACATATAAACCATAGTTTGTCCACCCAAGGTGCCAACATCAAAACAAATACGACTCCAAACGTGCTCGGATTTTTTGAAGAATTTCCCCGATGATTATATCTTAGTTGTATCTAAAAAAAAAA
>NW_026719367.1:0-11008 GCF_029784015.1 Lycium ferocissimum | reverse complement strand
AGCGACACCCCCATGGGATGGACATGGCCCGCCTAAACACTTAAACCCCGGGGCCGTCAGGGAGGGGTTTACCGTTAAAATGAAATAACCCCCAAAAAAGGGCCCTTTTGGGCAAAAAAGCCCGACTTTTCCCCAAAAGTTCCCCCTCTATCACCCAACTTTTCCCATCCGAGGCCTCACAAACACAAAAAAAACATGCACATATAAAAAAACGTCTTAAACTACCTGGTTTTGGAATTCCTAAGGAAAGTTCGTTTTTAAATGTCCCCCCCCGCCCCGGGCCCAAAAAAAATTAAACAATAATCACAAACAAGTCAAGTATTTTAGTTTGGGACTTATAACATCGAGTTTCTTTTAAAACCTGCTCTACCCTCAAAGGTTCCTTTTGGGGGGGTGACCCCAATTTCTCATAACGACCAGGTTTTACAAAACTCGAAGGAACCTGCCCCTTTTCCTCCGTTCCCCTAAAAGAAACGAGTCTAGCCATATCCGAATAGGGAATTAGAATCAAAAAAAAAACATCATTCAATCCTTATTTTATTCAAGACCCAAATTCCAACCTGGGGAAATTTTTAAAATGAACTAGAAAGATGAAATTAGGAATCAAAGGTCTCAAAAAAAATTAATGTTTTTAAGTGATAAATTTCCCCATAAATTAAAACTAGAAGAACTAATAAATCCCAAACCCGATTCTGGAAAACCCCAAATTGGTAAACCCCTTAGTTTTCAATTCAAGAATTAACCCCCAAAATGGATGATACATGCTTAAAACATTGAATTCATCGATTCTATGATTATCTTAGCCAATTTCATCAACATAATCAACTTAGGAAGTCTAAACCCCTTTTTTAAAACTTTATGAAAAACCCAATTAATGATCTTTGATTCTATAGATTTCTAGCATTAGATCATGATTAGGAATAATAACTTCGGGGAATCTAAGACCAAGAGAATTATCTTGTTTTAAGAATCTTCCCCAAAAACCCTTAAATTTGCCTCCAAAGTTTAAAGGGTTTAAAGGTAGAAAGAATAATGACATGGTTGGGGTTTTATTAAGTAATTAAATGAAAAAACCCCCCCAAACCGCCTTGAAAAGGATGGGCTATAACGGTTTTTGTTTCAATGTTTCCCCCACTGCCATCCCATCCGAAATGCACTTAGCCCCCTTTTTTTAAGGGCCCACCACTAAAAGGGAAGGTTTAGGCCAAAAACCCGGGAAAACCCGAAATAATTAAATTTTTACAAAGGGATTCGGAAAACCAAATTATCACCCGAGGCCCTATACACACAAAACCGTATATGAAATTTTGCATAAAAACATTTTTAGAACTCACTCGGGTTTTTATTTCCCATCGGGGGTGTCGTTGACCAAGTAAACCCCCAAAAACCCAAAAACCAACTTTCCAACACTAGCCCCAAAAAACCCCTCGAGTGTTTTTGGGAACCAACCAAACCCCCCAACCCGGCCCAAACGAGCATCCGCCCTTAATCGAGGGATTTCAAAAAAGGTCCTTTTACCAAAAAAGTCAACTAAAAATTTTAAACCGTTTTCAATTAAAAGCCAATTTTTTCCAAAAGTCACATCAAGACCCACCCAAACCCCCGGGAAAACTAGGGGCATTTTTTCCCCGGCGGTAAAAAATAGTTTTTAATAGGGCTCGTGGGGGGTTAACGATGGCAAAATGGCAAAAATGAATAACGACCAACGTGTTACATCGCAAAATTAAACATTCGCCGCCCCCTCGAGCGAAAAGGGAAAGGGAGAACGGGGAAAGATACCCCGGGAGCCCCGCAACAACCGGGGATATCTCGAATGCATTAAACCCCTCCTAATAGGAAAGATTCCTAAAGAAACCGAACCCCAAAAGAATGATACAAAACCCATTAGAATGGTACTTCTTAAACCCTCAAAACAGGGAAAAAAACCGTTTTAAACACCCAACGCCCCCGGAAAACCAAAATTCATAAAAAAAGGATCAATACAACGGAAGTCTCAAAACCAATACAATCCGGCTCACTTTCCCTCCCTTCCCACATCGCATGTCACCCTCTTGGGTGTAATATTCAAAAAACCCACAACTCTCAAAATTTTAGCTCAAGCCCCAAACCTCTTTCTTTGCATTAAAATTTTCCCCTCAAAACCGATCCTCAATAACGACCGTTTTGCTCGAATTCTCCGATTTGAAAAAAATCGAAAATTTAAACGCGATCAAAAAAGCCCACAAACACTTTCCCAAACCAACGCAACCCCCGGAAACAGGCCACAAACCATGGCCTATTCAAACCTAGAGATTTTCCCGATTCCGCTAACTTTTTTTTGCATTTGCTAAAGACTACATCGCGACTTAGAAACACATGATCACACACACCACAACCCCGGGGAAACCAGACTTACTCACGCCGTAAAGAATCTTTAACCCAAACCCGAGATCTCTACCCCATTCCATCAAACCGATTTTTCCCGAGAGCCGACTTGGCTAGTTCTGGTCTTCTTAAACCTTCAAATCACAAGACGGAACCATCACCCCAATTCTCGCCGAGCGGTTCGTCAACCCAACCGATCACTATAAAGACCTCTCGCACAAAAAGTTTCCTCTTCAACTCGTAATAAGCTCATCGAAAAACCATTACTCTATCCAAGTAACTTTTTCCCAAAATATCATCAAATCCACAAAAAAGGTTCCCCCCAAAAACAAAGCTCGTTTTAAATAAAAAAACTCCGAATGAATGCCCCAAAAATTTCGAAAAATATAACTCTAGCCTTCCCCATAAAAAGTTTTCCCACAATTCCTTTTTTTTACCACAATAACTCATCCATTGAAGAGTGTCACAAAACTCTTCAATAAAAACCCACACAAGCCACCCCCTTTAAGCCTTAGCATGTTGTTTACTTGAAACTTGTTTCCCACTATTTTCCAATCACGAACCCCATTTAACTCTATCACATACCCATTCCTGAAAATTTTCCCTTTTTTAAGCATAATCAATAATCACACTCATCTAAAAAGGGGGGGACAACATCACCGCTATCTATACCGACTCAAGTAATCCCCAAGATGTATTTCATTTTTACCGACCCCGATCACTATACCTTTTATCGACTTATCAATTTCCCAATTTCTAATCAATTCACGATTATCGATACCGTAATCAATTTTCGAATCCAATCAATCAAAACCGCAAAATCATAAGTCTTGCAACCCAACCGAATCAATCTCTTTAAGGATCACAAAAACCCGCACATTAGAGTTTCCTTAACGTTTACAATTTTAAAACCCTAACACTCGAAAACCCCGTATGGGCAACCCCAAGCCCGGGCCAGACACATCCCCAAACCTAATACCCCTAGTATCCCACCGAATCGTCCTTGCCCAAATCATCTTACTAACTTCGAAAGTTATCTCGCATTTAAACCCTTCCGCAAACCCCATCATCGATCTACCTTTCAAGTAGTCTGTTTACTAACCCCTTACACAAAATTAACTTTGGCTAGCCCTCGAAGAATCACCCTTACCCATTCATCAAATTTGAACACCTCTAACCATTTGCACGACTATCCCTTATATCAATCAAAAAAGCCGAGTAATAACATGACTGTAGCGGGATCTAGTAAAAGCACAAGAATAAAAGGCCCCCCAACCTTAGTCCAACATTAGGTGCAAAAGCTTGTTTAACCCCCCCGAATCCCAAATTTTTAACCGGCCCAACCCCAATAATCGCCCCATTCATAAACCCACCAAATTTATTAGCCCACGACAAACCTAACATCCCAACTCATCCATAAACCCCGGCCACTTACACCACCATCACAACTAAGTTTCACATTCCCGGGGTTTCCTTTTTAGAAATTTCCCCCTTCCCCCTTTTAACCCAAGACACCAATAAACCCTCGTTGCCATACCTTTTACCGAAGGTCATGATATAATGTCACCGAATCCAAACATGAATCAAGTACCCAAAATATCTCAAGTCTTACAACCTCAACCCCCCGAACCGTATAGCAAGATGCCTCATTGTAATCCTTCAATTCCCGTATTTTATTTGAAATCATTTTTTATCACAATCAACCAACAAACACTAAATCCACTCGACCCCTTCTAAACTAGTCATCTATCTAAGCCAAACAACCAAAAAACAATATTAATATTCCTCCTCAAATCTAAGTCAAAAAACCCAAAAGAACTCCTCAAGTCATTAACTCACGCTTTTCGCCCATAACAAGAACCCCCCAAGCCCCCCTAAACCTTATCCCGAAAAACCTGTCGCATCCCAAATTTACCTTTCCCCCAAACTCACGAAAAATACTCATGTCTAAGATATTCCCCCGGGAAATCTCACTTCGCTACGGGCTTTCCACAAAAAAATCTTCCTTCATGTCATTATTTTAATTTCTTTTTTACATTACACACGATCACAAAAACGTTTTCCTAAATTCATAAAAAACACAACTTTTCATTTGTCCTTTACATACCCACGTCTTTCTCTACCCCCGCTGAATCATCGACCCGGGTATTGGAAAGACAAAAGGGCACGTACACCATCATAAAGCCGACGAAGTCAAATTTTTTCCCCAAAACCCATCATATCATCGAGCAAAACCCCCTATTGTTAAGCCGCCAATGCACTTTGTCACTTCCGAGCAACCCAACGCCGGAAACAGGAGACCCCCCCAACCCACCGAACTCCCATAATAAAAGAGTCTAATCGGATTTCCCCACAACAACCGAGTCTAATACCCACTTTGCACCATCGGCATTAGGCCATAACTAAACAATAGTTCACGTGTCCGATTCAAAATAACACCCCGTATAATATCACAACACGTCATAGATCAACCATTCACATAAGAATTAAGGACAGTTTCCTCCCTCCGGGGGGTGAAAGATTTAAGCCCCCATACGAATTGGGAAATTTACTGATACCACCCCTTGAAGTCGCACGAGAGAATCGAAGAATTGGAAGTTTCCCAAAAAGTCCTATAGCCCGCGAAAATACAGCTCATCGTACCGATCCACGAGACTCTACTAAAACACACCCCTTTTATTATAGACCGGAACCAAGGCTCGATACCAACTTGTCACGACCCAATTTTATAAGTCGGGGGCACCTACCTTTTTAATTTTAAGGTTTAACCCCTTTAAATCAACATTCACAATTTATAGAAAAAAAGCAAAAGAAAGAAAAAACAATAAGTCTCACAAATGTAAATAAATAAAATGCAAGTAAAAGAAATCCGCTTAAAAATTCCGGGGTTTGGGCATACAAAAAAAACATCTAAACTAATTAAAAGTCCGAAAAAAATACATAATAGTCTCAAAATCATATCTCGAATGGAAAGCAAGACATAAAAAGTAAAGTCTTTGGGGAACAACGTCCCCATGCTCACCCCCAAAAACCCCGAATCGAATCCTCGAATATCCCCTAGGGGTAAAAAGATTATTCGGGACTCGATTCATAAAAGAATGAAAGTGGGGGTCAAATAACAACAAGTATTTAGGAAAACATAAGCCGTCCCCCCTTAACATATACGTAAAGTAAAGAAAGATAGGTAGCTTTACAATCAAGTACAAAATAATACCCTTTTAAAACAATCAATCCCCAAGTATCAACAATTCACACGATTCAAAACCCTCCCACCAACAAGGTTCCATAAACGATCAAGTCTATAGGAAATCTAAACTCGAGTGTTCCCAAAATTTTATCATATCCGATCAAGCCTATTGTTAAATCATCTAATCTCAAAATTTTCCAAGTACTCATCATAATCGGGAAAATATTCAATCTAGTATCCGATCAAAAAATTTCCCCAACACAATAACAATCCAATCACAAGAGGTAATAATCAAAAGGTAACCCTTTATACGGGGTGATACCAAGCAAAGGCCATATATCATTAATTTCCGTGTACACACCTTCCTCGGGAACATCACATCTTGGGGCGGCCCTGCTCAGGGGGGCCCCGAAGTCCATGACCGGGGCGCTTAAAAACACAAATTTTTGACGACCCTTTTCCCCCCCTTCACGCCCCCTCACCATCCCGTATCACACAACCTAGAAGGCCCGGAATCAATATAGTACCTCCCAAGTGTTTCCAAGAAACAACATAGGCCATGGTAAACCCCGGCCAAAAGTGCCTTTATATATATATATATATATATATATATATATATATATATATATATATATATATATATATAGCAAGATGAGTGTTCAATGTATGATTTAAGTAAGAAGATTTTCCAAAAAAGATCTCATATCAACCTCATATCAATTAGCAAAGTTTCCCCGAGGAAATCGATAAGATCAATCTCATTCAATTTTTCCCCCTCCGAAAAAATTTTGGGGGCTACACTCTTCACTTATCATCATCGACCCTAACCATGTAATATCAATGTATCATGGAAATGAATATTTTTAAAATTTTAATGTAATATCGACAACCAATTCAATCCCAAAAATTTCCACAATGGCCCCAAGTAATGTCAATAATAAGGCTACACAATAAGCCACAATGGAATCCAACCCCCTCTCGATATCAATCAAGGGATCCGAATATCATAGCCATGATACTTCAAAATCACCAATATCCGAGGGCCCCAACGGGGAACGAGGGCAATAAGAAATAGAACAAGATAATTCAACAACGCAACGGAGCCCCCAATCACAACAAGGCCCAACCTAAGACAATATCCAACCCACTTCATACCCAAAGGTCCACATGTTCTTCGACACAAACTAATATACTTATGCTTCCTTCCGTTTTTAACCCCAATTGTTTTCAGAACCCCCCCCGGAAAACCCAACAACAAACTCCAAAAAGGCAAAAACAGCGCCTTGCCCTTTTGTTGCCCCAAAGTAACGAAAGTCTAGCCAAACCGAATATAGAATTAGAATCGAAGAAACATCATTCAACCCTTTCTTTAAATTTAAGACCCAAAACCCAACCTGGGGAATGGATTTTATGAACTTTGAAAAAACGAAATTAGGAATCTATAGGTCTCAACATGAAATTAATATTTTGGGAAACAATTCCCATCAAAATTTTAAGCTAAAAAACTAACAAATCAATTTTTAAAATTTAGATTTGGGTAAAAACCCTACTTTTCAATTCAAGAATTAACATCTAACAATGGATGATACATGCTTAACCCAAAATTGAATACATCAAATTCTATGATTATCTTAAATTTTTCATCAACATAATCAACTTAGGAAGTCTAAAAACCCCTTTTTAAAAAACTTCATGAAAAAAACCCCAAATTTAAACACCTTTTATTCCATAAAACTTTTCATTAGATCATGATTAGGAATAATAACTTGGGAATCTAAGACCAAGAGAATTTCCTTGATGAAAAATTTGCCCCCAAAACCCCTTTAAAATTTACCCCAAAGCTTAAAAGGAGGGGAATAGAATAATGACAAAGGGTTGGGGTTTTTTTAAGTCATTAAATTAAGAAAACCAAGTTCTTAACCGCTTTTATCAAGGGGTCATATAACGGCCCCGCTTTTTGGGGGAAATTTTCCCTTTATAGGCTTACCTAGAAATACAATTTTCCGCTCGGTGCGCCCCGATGTGGTGCCGCCATTGCGGATCGGTGTCGCTATTGAATACACCAAAACCAAAAAAAATTCAAGTTCCACAAATTCATTCCGAAATCCGATTATCACCCGAGGCCCTATACATACAAAACCCGGGTATGCATATACGTAAAAAAACTCTACAACTCACCCGGCCCATTTCCCAACTTATTTGACCGGGCAACCCCCCCCAAAAACCCCAAAAACCCAAATTTTTAACACTAGTCCCAAAAACCCCCCCGGTAAGACCCCAACCAAACCCACCAATCAAACAAAAGATCATCCGGGCTTTTTAATCACCGGGCCTTTCCCAAAAAGGGCCGTTTACCCAAAAGGGCAACCATGAGTCAAACGATTTTTACTTAAAAGCCAATTTTTTTTCCCAAATCACATCAAGACTACCCAAATGCCTAGGGAACCCCGGCACCTATTCCCCCCTGTCAAAAATAAAATTTAAAAAATTTTAAGATTGGGGCAAAAAGGGAAAAAAAGGTCAAAACGCAATAACGACCGATCGAGTCGTTAAAAAATAAATGTGTTTTGGGAAAAGGATACCAAACCAAATTAAAAAGGGTGCATTCAATTTCACATCATAAGGCTTGGAAAAGCTTTTGATGAAATTTATCATTTAGGTTAAAAAATTTTTATAAAATTGTTAGGCCCATTATTTTAAAAAATGAAATCTCTCCAATAAGACAACTAAAAACCCTAGCACATTTCATCCCAAGGTACCAAACCCTAGTTCTTCCTTTAAGTAAAATAAAAACTTTGTTTTAACAAATTAGTTTGATAATTCAAAAAACAATAATATTTTTACCCCCCCTTGGGAAATTAAGACTAAACGCGAGATTTGATTTAAGAGTATTTTTCGCGTTTTCCCCCGGGGGATTCGACCAACCTAGCCGGTTTCATTTTGATAAAGACGTTTTGATCTTTAAGAGAGTAATTTGGGTGTATAAAAAAAATATTTGATATCAAGGATTGTATATTGACGAAACCTGTTTCATAAGTTTCACATTGGGGGACGCACTATTTCCCGGGCGCACCCAACCGATTATACTCCCCAGGTCAACCAAAAGCAATTGGCCGTGTTGGTTTTGGGAAAACCAAAAAATTTTTATTTTTCGGGAGCCACGATACCCCCTGCTCTAACTGGGGGGGGCAGACGAATGCCCCCACTGGGCATCTGGAAAAAACCCTACGTGTGGGAAACCCCATTCTACTAATTGCAATAGTTTTTCTATTTATGGTAAAATGTAATTAAATTAAATGTGTTTTATTAGAATAGGTTTCCTTATTTCCCCTGACCACCCCCTAAGTCCCGGGCATCATTCCCCATTTTAAAACCCTTTTTCCCCAACTCATCAATTCAACCAAAATAAAGTAAATAGAAAAGAATAAGAAAAGTTCAATCCTATAAACTTGCCCAAAAAAATCTTTGAATGGGGCGGAACCCGTTCCAAACCACCCTAAAGGAGGTAAAACCCAAGGAAAAAAATTTAAGGTAAAAAAAATGTAATTTTAGTTTTGGCCCCCATGGTGCCCCAATTATTTGTTTAACCCCTTAAAAGGAAAGACTTTTTTAGATGCATCACCATAGGTTATATCTAGATATAATTTATCAAAGGGGTTTTTTGGGTATTTCGAATTTGAGTTGCTATTCTCGGGTATGTGTTTTTGCCTTTTCTTGATTGTGAGGATGTCTATTCTTCACTTTTTTCCCCTTTTATGTTAACTAAATATTGTCGGGGCCCCCGATGCCCACTCGACATGTTGTTTTGATGTTTCCTTCCACACTCCCTTTTGGGGTGTGTAGCTTAGACAGTTCCCCCTTTTTCTTCCCAGACCGATTTCCGAAGCCCGGGTTCGACGAGGGGGGACCGACGAGTCGTGGCCCCAGACTCCTCTATCCCCCCGTCTTTATTTTTTTCCCTTCGACAATTGTTTTAGCATTTTTGGACTTGATTTCCCAGACATTTACTTTGTTGTTTTAAAATGGATTGGCCCCGGGGGGGTATTTATTCCCCACTTATGATTATATGTGATTTACTTTTTCTTATTCTTCTTTTTTACTTTTTTGTGGTTGAATTGAGGTTGGGGGAAGGGGCCCCCCACCCAGGGGGGAATGGGAATGCCCGCCCGACTTTTTGGAAATCGGGGGCGTGACACTGGGCTAATAAGGTAACACTATTCTTTAAAAGAAAAAAATATCCCATATTACCATAATTAAAATTTTACCATAAATAGACCAAAAAAATATTGGAATTAGACTAGAATGAGGTTCCATCGACGAGGGTTTTTCGAACGACCGGGAAAAATGGGCCGGTCAATTTGGCCCCAATACCCCCCCCCCAAGTTAGGGGTACGGGGTATCGAATGCCCAACTTTCCAATAAATAAAAAGCCTATTTTCCCAAAGCCTTTTTAAACACATGGGCCAATTCCATGTTGACACATGAGGGGGGAGTAAAAACCCTTTTGAGGGTCCCAACATAGTGAACCCCCATTCAAGGTTTAGACTTAGAAACAGGGATTTCTGCAATATAAACCCCCCTGACTATCACAATATATTTTTTATACACCCAAATTACATTTAAAAAGATAAAAAGGGCGTTGATCAAATATAGAAACTCCTAGGTTGGGGCGAATCCACGGAATACGACGAGAAAAATACTCATTTAAAGCAAGTTCAACGTTTAGTCTTAATTTCAAGGAAGGAAAAAAATTGATTGTTTTATGAATTATCAAACTAATTTGTTAAAAACAAATTGTTGATTTTACTTAAAAAGAACAGGGTGGTACCTTAGGGGTAGAAATGTGCTGGGGTTTTAGTTATCTTTAAGATTTCAGTTTTAAATAACGGGCCTAACAACTTTTTCAAAAATTTTCCAACCTAAATGATAAATTTATACAAGCTTTTCCAAGCCTTATGAGTGAAATTAAACCCCTTTTAATTTCAAGTTAGCTATCCTATTCCTAGCTCTAGCTATTTGAACCCCCCCCGACTGGGCCCTTATTGCGTTTTGACCATTTTTTCCCCCGGACCCATCTTCAAGACCATTAGTACTATTTTACCGGGGTGGTGCCAAGCTTTCCCAGGATTTGGGGAGTCTTGAGACTTGGAAAAAAAAAGGTTTTTTAAATGAAAATCGTTTGACTCATAGTTGACCTTTGGGTGGCATCTTTTTTAACCGTCGATTCCAAGGGCCGATGATCATTTTGGGCGATGGGGGGGTTTGGCGGGGCTCAATCAGGTGCGGGGCTAGGTTGGGAAAATTGGTTTTGGGTTTTGGGGGCGAGGTCAAAAGACCCCGTTAGGAAATCCGAGGCCAGGGGAGTTCGTAGAGTCTTTTTTCGTATATCCGCATATCCATTTGTTGTTGGGGGGCCCGGGATAACGATTTCAATGAATTTTGTGGAACTTGAATTTT
>NW_026719366.1:0-11359 GCF_029784015.1 Lycium ferocissimum | reverse complement strand
GAAGATGACTTAATAAGTCATCTAATATTACCTATATACCTCATACATGTGGACTATGGCCCACAAGTCATGTGCATGGCCACATGGTCATTTTTTTCATGAATTAAAATTTCCAAAACTTCACTTTTGGCCCCAAATTTTCATGAAATGTCTAACTTTCCATAATTCATCTTTTGGTCCCAAATTTTTCTTAATATTCCATGCCAATAAATCATAGGCAACTTATGCCTTAAAACAATATCGAGGGTTAAGGATCTCTACCTCGTATCCCGAAATCGTCTTGTCCTTAACTTGTCCTAGTTAGCTCGGATTATCCCGACGTACGAAATACGGGATATAACACCTTCCATTTCTAATACTTACTTATGCATATATACATACATATACATATTCGTATTCGTTTTCATATTTATTCATACTCATATCCATATCATACCCGACCATGAAGGTTTGGTGGTTCACATACCCGGCCATGACAAGGCTCGGTGATTATATATACCTGGCCCTACCAAGGCTCAGTGTTATCTGTACCCAACTACAGTGGTGTGCGGGCGATAGGTATCATACCCGACCATAAGCTCGGTGTTACATAATAGTCATACATACTTAGACACGTATACATAAGAGTCCATAAGTATCATCAATATCATTATCATCATCGTTTTCGTTACGTCTATCCTTGGAGGATCAACTGTCACATAAGGGATGCAATGGAATCATGAAAGTATCGAGGATCATGAGCTTTAGTAACTTAGAGATAGAACCATTTGGAGGACATTATGGAACTCATGAAAGGATATATATAGCCAAGGAACCATGCCTTATTGAAAGAAGGGTTAGCCTTACATACCTCTTTGTCTTCTTAGCTATTTAACGTTCACCGTTGAAGCTTGAATAATCTATATTTAGAAGGATTCATATCATAGTTAAGCCTTAATGACACTCTTAAATTCAAACTAGAATAATTCACGATCTAATGAAAATTGGGCAGCCCTTCCCCTATTTCGTCCACTTCCACCATATTACAAAACAACTCTCAAACATCCATAATACACCCACAATATCATAATCAAGCAATCACATTACATTAAACCTTCAAAGTCTATCCTTGTGGTAAACTTATACCAACAACTCCACACCCATTTTAGCACATTTTCATATAACGCTTTGCCATCACCATTATTACCTTCCATAACATGATTATATCCATAGCATACTAAGAATCATGACTCAATATAGTTTAGTACTCATAAACATCATAAAAGCTACATTTAGACTTCATTTTCTACTTTCTTCTTCTACCCAAGTTTTGCTACAACCAAACATTCTCATTAACATGAAATAAGCATGGAAACTAACCTTTTTATCCCATAAAAACAAACTTTGGAGCAGCTATCAACTTGTGCAAAAACCCTAGCTACAATGCCCAAGTATTTCTTGAAATCTACCAACCGTAGGAAGCCTACTAATACATGAACACTTGATTCTTGATATTTGATCTTTGTAATCCCTTGGGTTTGAGTGAAATATGTTTGGATAAGGGTTTTGGAGCTTTATAGAGTTTGGAAGAAGTGTGGGAAATGAAAAATTAGTAAGGGTCGTTCCTACTTATAAAATAAAAATCTGACCCGACCCGATTATACGGGCCGTATAATTTATACGGTCTGTATAATCAGACCGTATAATCTTACCAGGTTGCACCCTTCTTTGGACGAAATCTACGAACCATTATACGGGCCATATAATTTATACGATCCGTACAAATGGCCGTACAACTGGGAAATCCCGATTTTCATTCTCGTCGACTCGTTTGACTTCCAATCCTTGTGGAACCTTCTTGTCACTTGTATAACACTTCATTAACCATACAATAGGCCCTATAGCAGCCCCTCGAGATATTTCTAAATAAATATTGGCTCAATTATAGCGGAGACCTTCCGAACACGGCTTACATATTTCACATATTCGTATGACTCAAAATCTTATCATATGCACCTTAAGCTATCTAATACTTCCCTTAATCTCATAAGGATTTCATAATCACCTTAAGCTCACACTAGCCTATCCACAAGGAAACATATCTGGAATTTTCGAGGTGTAACAATAGACTTGATAATACTTGATATGGTGAATTTCGATATTATTTTGGGTATGACCTGGAATTCTCCTTATCATGCGATCTTGGAATGTCATGCCAAGACAGTCATTTAGCTACGCCGGGCATTCCTAGACTTGAGTGGAGGGGTACTCGTAGTCCCGCTCCGAAGAAGATTATTTCCTTTCTTCAGGAAAAGAAATTAGTCAACAAGGGGTGTTTAGCTTATTTGGCTCATGTGCGTGACACTACTGTTGCATCTCCACCCCTTGAGTCCATTCCCATTGTGAGCGAGTTCGCGGAGGTATTCCCATCCGATCTGCCGGGTATGCCACCCGATCGCGATATTGACTTTTGTATTGACTTGGATCTAGGCACCTGCCCTATTTCTGTTCCTCCATATCGGATGGCACCTGCCTAGTTGAGAGAGCTTAAGGAGCAGTTACAGGATTTATTGAGCAAGGGTTTCATTAGACCGAGTGTCTCCCCTTGGGGTGCTCCTGTGTTATTTGTGAAGAAGAAAGATGGATGTGCATCGATTATCGCCAACTAAAAAAGCTTACTATTCATAACAAATGTCCTGTGCCTCGTATTGATGATTTATTTGACCAGCTTCAGGGTGCTTCTGTCACGACCCAGCCCCGTAGGTCGTGACTAGTGCCCGAGCTGGGCACTCGTACCCACCTATCAACTATAATCAGATCATAGCAAATATAATAGGAACTTATACGTACAGCAAGGCACGACATCGCGCACACATATATACATATATCATATATACAGCCTGAGGATATACAGAATACAAACACAACTGAACATTACCACAACCCACTTTTATGTCTACAGGCGTCTAAGAGTAATACAGAATCATATAACGGGACAGGGCCCCGCCGTACCCCTGAATAGACACACACATATAGACAATAAAAGAATCTGTACCAAAGTGTAGGCTCCGGAACGAAGGAGCATTCCAAAATCGCTGAGTAGGGATCCTAAGCTGGCGGCTCACCCAAACAAGTATCTGCATCTGCGCGGCATGAAACACAGCCCCCGAAGAAAGGGGGTCAGTACGGAATATGTACTGAGCATGTAAAGCACGGAACACAATAGATAGAATCATAACCGAACTGAAATTTACCGAAATAAGTATAGTAATCAGAAAATCAGAAACTTGCCTTTGAATCATGTATCATTCGTATCAATATCATATCATCAAATCATTATATACATATAGCGTACCCGGCCCTCCAGTGAGGGACTCGGTGAATGAAATCATATAATCATATATATATATACCGTAACCGGCCCTCTAGTGAGGGACTTGGTGAATAGAATCATCAGATGACATCCTGGCCATCATCACATCATCATATCATCATATTAATATATATCTGCATTCGGCCCTCTAGTGAGGGACTCGGTGAATAATGCAAGAAACCGTGCACGAATACGTACCCGCCCGGACTCGGTGAAAGATGCATTGAGGCATGCACGAGCAGAGTAGTGAGAAACCATATGCACATAAATCATTTCTAAGACTCGATGAAACAAAGTAAACAAACTATCATTCGAAAATCGGGACAATGGTTATAGCAAACACCTTTCGGACATCCCTCGGAACATATCAAACCGGACTTTAGAAATCATGGCCACGTGTCGGAATCTTATGCATAACAATCTTCATTCCAGACTCGGTAAATAAATAAGTAATCACATTCGGGGGTCGGAATACTAAACATATTAGGTTCTTTCCAACAAACCATTAGAACTATACAAAGGAACATCTCGGGGGCCCACGGACAAGTATCAAACCAATCCGAGCCCACCTATGGAAGTTAGAGTCATCATACACTACGGAACCTTCTACGAGCATATCGAGGCGATCCGAGCCCTATTGTGAAAGTTACGGTCGTTCGTAGTTTCGGAATCTTTTTAAGAACAAAATTTCTTATGTAGCATTTAAAATTCAATCATACAAAGGACACAAGGATCATGACATCACTACATTAAAAAGGTTAACATCAAGGGGTGAATAAAAGTCGTAAACACGCTCGGATCGTAAGAATATAATTACCCCGAGGCTCGTATGATTCTTCCCTTACGTCTAAGACATGCCAAAGAAAGAAAGGGTGAGCTTTACATACCTTGTCCGCTCTCCAAGCTAATCCAAACTTATGTCGTGGACTTCCCAAGATCTACAATACACCATTAAATGCCAAACATTAGGTAAAGGCACTTAAGAGTTCAATTCCAACTAACACTTAATTCTACCGAAATTTGGGCAGCATTTCCCCTGTAAATGCAATACCCCGAGAATTCAACTCAGCCAAATTCATCAACAACCATACCAACAACATACTAATAGCATCAATAATCAATTCTAAACGTATTCTAACATTAGCAACCCTTTACTACATAATCCAACAACATTCATTATATTCAATTCAACCACTTACATTCAAACCAATATTCATGCTCATACGTTCAATTACTAATCCGAAACCATTCAAACAATATTCAAGAACACTTTAAGCAATTCACACAATATTTCCAACAATCCAACCATACCACCCTCTCACCCGAAACCTCCTCACCTCAACATAAACAACACTAACGCATTTCTTTCTTCCAAAACTCATAACTACCCCAACAATCTATACGTTAACAATGTCATTACCATAAATATAAAATCTACATAAGAATTACATTAACTTCCAAATCAGCCCATAACCATTACAACTTCAACTTGATTCATTAAACTTTCATTATTATCATAGAATCCATGACGACAACAACTAAAATACCCCATAAAGTTTGTTCATTCCTTAACATACAAAACCTTCCATTTTCGGCCATCACTCCAACACACAACTTCCATGATTTTCATCCGTTTCTACACACTACAACAACATGCAAACATGCTAAATACCATTAATTCATCACCCCCACATCACCACACACACTCACGGCCAACACCCACACACACGGTTCAACACCAACATCCATATTTTCATGATTTTCATTCATTTCTACATACTACAACATCCACAAACCATTCATAACATATAAAAGAGAAGATTGAACCATACCTTCTTCACCCACTTCTTTCACTCGGCTAGGACTTGTTTTTGCAAGAATGAGTGCTTTGCTTGTTCTAACAACTACTCCACGTTGTAGAGGGCCTTACAATTAGTAGAGAAACTAGGAGAAAATATTTTTTTGAAGTGGACTCTTGGTCCTCAATTTTCTTGCACCATGGCCGAATGGCCTCTATTTTTTTCCTCTCCAATTTTTCTTGAAATTTCTAGAGGATGAAGATGAGAAATATGATGACTTGGTCATCTTATGTTACATATATTATGTTTCCATGTGGCCTTGGCCCACATCCATGTGGCCGGCCACATGACCCCTCCTTTCTCTTTTTTTTTTTCATGAACTTTAAATTTCCAATATTCACTTCTAACCCCAACTTTTTCCTTAATATTCCATGCCAACCAAATCACAAGCAACTTATGTCTTAAAACAAAATTGTGGTTAAAAGTCACCATTCCGCCTCCCGGAATAGTCTTGTCCCTAACTTGTCGTAGTTAACTCGGATTATCCCGACGTACAAAATACGGGATATAACATCCTTTCCCCCTTTAGAACATTCGTCCTCGAATGTTCAACTAGTCTTATAAAGCCGTATAAAGATCTCGGGGGGGGGGGGGTTCCTTCATTGCCATAGTATGCAATCTCATCCACCAATGGTATTTCTTCTTTACCTCCTCTTCAGCTCCTCAAGTCATCTCCTTTCCGTCATTGTTTCGCCGCGGTACCTTAACAAAAGTCACGTCTTTGGTACACATCCTTCTCACCTTACGGACAATATAATAAGACCCAGTACATCTCGGGTTAAATTTCTCCTTCTTGTCGATTCTCATTTTACCTTGCAGGAGTGATATCTTCGAGTATGCCCACTCGCCGATCTAGGATTCTAAATGTCGATGCCGTTGGTCGTCATATGATTTCCGTCATCTCTGAGCTGCTAATAGCCGTCCACTGATATATTACCATCAGCTGATATAATTCTGAAGGGTTTTGACACATAAATTCACCCTCTATTACTCAGCTCGTAACATTTTAGGCACATTGTCTCATATCATTTCTTTATCTTTAATTCTAACTCTTCTATTGTCCTTTCGCTCAGATTTTTTTTTTTGCGCCTAACTCCCCTGTCACACCTTACATTGCAACCTCTACAAGAATAAGCGGAGGTGCCCAGATTTTCCCAAAAAGGTGCCTTAGCGCGGCTTCACTAATTCTTATATTTTACTAGCCTCCGCCTCCCTTATTTTAGAACTGGTATCGGAATAGATCCTTGGCCCTACCATAATCATGTCCCGTTTGTCCTTCGTACTAGTTATGTCTCGGTAATTTAACTTAAATCACTTCTACATCATTCCTTAATACACCCAACCTATTATCACCGTATTATTATTACCGAATCCTAACTTTTCTCATTATATATTCACTTGGTCTTATCCCTATCGCATAAATGTTTATGGGTAACATAGCTACTCTTATACCATTCGTATGACATATACTCGATCTTAGTCACGGCTTTCCTTCTAATGGTTCACTCTACTCCACATATTTCTTCTGTCCTAACATTCGCTTATGGCCTATCCTGTCCTACTCTTTTCCCTTCTTTTATTCATTCCTCTAACGTTTTCACCTCTAACTATAGGAAGTTTTCTATTTTTCCACCTTACAACTCATTGGTCGCAGTGCCATTAACGAATAACCCTATTGCTCACATTTTTGTCTCTAATCCAACACCGTAATGTTACCTTTCACAAAGATCCCTGTAAGTTACTCGTCGTCGTTCTCTTGTCATATTTTCCTCTAGGCTTCTGCTCCCCAGTGTCATATCACCCAATATCTCTACAATTAATCCACAGTACTATCTCACTTACCACCCTAGCTTCTACCCCTTTTAATGGCTTGGGTCTTACTAACTTGTCTCGATAAGGAACCTTACCAGTAGACTGAGCATCCGCATCAATTATGTTGTGGTATTAGTTGTCTCTATCTTGCACTTGCAGTTCTCGCACCCGCTTCCCCCCTTTAGGGGTGTACTTATGCCATTATCCGATTATATTCTGCCCCATGTCCGCATTTTTCCCACTCTCAGTTAGGCGGCACTTTTATTCCAACATTCTGCCCCCTTTGTCGTCCTTCTACTCACTTTCTTTCTTTTCCGAATATCATTGTGTGAATGCTTTCCAAGCTTAACCTGTAGTGGAAACAGCATCAGCTTGCCTTGTGACATTTGGGCCATTTATTTTTCTTTTCATTCAAGCTTCGTTACCCTGTCCGATTAATGCCTTCCATGCACCGTCACGTTGATTGCCGGGTACCCATATCCTCTGATATAGCCATATACGGGATATCATGTGCATACTTATATGGACATAATTACCATCATCTTATTTACAAAATATCCTCAAACGCCATCCAACCTCACCCTAATTTTAGAACCGTGACGCCTCTTCTTTCTTTCCCCGATCTAGTCCGCTCCGGCCTACGCGACCTCTTAAGATTTTTGCCTACTCTGTATATTCTAATCCCCTTCAGACTACTCTAGCTTCCCATTTACTTCTTACATCTAAAGTTGTAAGACTTTCAGAAACTTCCCAGGGGGATCACCCATCCTAAAATTTCTCCCACTCCAGCACGCTTAACCCCGGAACTCTGGTGAAATATGATGCTCTAATGCTAGTATAATCGCGTCCACCTCACCGCATGACTTTTATCACATAATTTGGGGCTAATTAAAGTCTTAACAGATTTTGAAACGTTCTCGTAACACGCTCCCCTCCGAACTAGAAAGGGTTTCTTACTTTTCTGCGTCACAATTATTATTCTAGCCCTTTTTAATCCTTAACATTCACTTTTCGCCCACAGGTGCAGTTATCAAATAACATTCATACAGTAAGTACACATACATAAAATGTTACAATAAAAGGTTCATATACCTGTATCCGCATTCGGTGCCCCCTCCGGATCCTGCTACTCGCCAAAGCATATATGAGGTTTGAAGGACCGCTGAAACTGGGGGCTCCGCCGCGGCCTACCACCGCCCCGCGAGGTGCGGATACCCCCCCCGTAGGGCGCATAGCTACTGAAGATGACGAACCAGCACCCGATCTGGTAGGCTGAGCTACACCACCTGGGCCATCCCTGTACGGACACTCCCTCATAATATGTCCTTGACGGCCACAAGAAAAACAAGCACCAGTGCCGAGACGGCATTCCCCAAAATAGGGCCTACCACAACAAGAACACCGAGCCAAAGGTGGCCTCGACTGGCCGGAACCTCTATCTATCTGTGAGCCCGAAGCCCGGGAGCTCTGACCGGGTCCTGAATATCCCGCACTGTCTAGTCTCCTACCTGAAAACTGTGGGGGTGTACTCCGGCCAGGCCGGGAAGGATATCCGCCGTGGCCGGCCGCCGAGGTCGCCTCGCTTGAGACTCTCCAGAGTACCCGGCTGATCTAGCCCTCTTGGGCTGGCTCCTGTCGTAACCCCTGTCGGGCTGGCGCCCTCTGTGTCGCTCCTCCATACCCTGGGCATACGCCTGTACCCGTGCAATATCCATGCCGGGCTGAGAAGCCATCGCCATACAGCTGTCGATCAAGTAGCTATCCGACCCCATCACATACCTCGCACTGCCGCCCATGTCGCCCACAATAGTAGGCGCATACCTAGCCAAAGAAACAAACTCGAGGCTATACTCCCGGGACACTCGCCGCCCCCGCCTCAAATGTAAGAACCGTGGACCCCGGCTCGCCTCGTCTCTGGGGCAAAAAGGCCAAGAAAGGCCTCTCGTAACTCGGCCCACACCGCCGGAGGAGCACCTCGCCCCTCGACAACTCCCCGACTCGTACCGCTAGCGCCACATCATACAATCGATACGACGCAACCTCGACGTACTCGGTCTCGAAGCCTTAATCAACCGTAACGTACACCGCATCCGTCCGATGAACTCCTCGGGGGTCCTCCTCGGCTTTGACCCAAAAAAAGCTTCTACGCGGATTACAGGTCAAGAAATAGCGGGCCCTCTGACTGTCACGTCTGTCCGCATGATCATCTCCTAATCCATGTCCGTGAACCGCCCCCCGCCACCAATCTAGGCGAGCAACCGAATCGCGTCTCTCATAGCCCTATCCTCCGCCCCTCGGCCGAGAGCCGGAGGCTCGGGCACTCGAACCTCGGGAGCTGGCGGTGGAGCCTCCCCCTGACCTGTAGCTGCTACTGCTCCAAGTCCCTCCGACAATGGCGGTGTAGTAGAACTGGCCGTCGGGGGCACAATCTCAGTGCACAGCTCAAAGACGGCCCTGTAACTCACCGGCCCGGGCCGGGTCTCTCCCGGGCGCCGTAGACTTGCCCTTCTGGGCAGCTGTCGCCTTTCTCGGAGGCATCGCTGAAAACACAACAATTCATTAGGGAGGAGTCATCCTGATAACACAGCTCTACCGCACGATCTAAGATCAGAAGGAAAGATAACATCCTAAATGTCCTGTAGCCCCCTGTTTATAGATGTGGTGCACAACACACGGATAAACAGGACTCTACTAGACACGGCCTGTAGACATTTCGAGGACGAACCGCTCTGATACCACTTTTGTCACGACCCAGGCCCGTAGGCCGTGACTAGTGCCCGAGCTGGGTACTCGTACCCACCTATCAACTATAATTAGATCATAGAAAATATAATAGGAACTTATACATACAGCAAGGCACGATATCGCGCACACATATATACATATATCATATATACGTACCGAGGATATACGAATACAAACACAACCGAACAAAGGCTACCCACAACCCACTTTTATGTCTACGGCGTCTAAGAGTAATACGTAATCATATGACGGGACGGGCCCCGCCGTACCCCCGAATAGACACACACATATATACAATAAAAGAATGCGCGTAAGTGTAGGCTCCGAACGAAGGAGCACCCAAAACCGCCGAGTAGGGATCCTAAGTCGGCTCACCCAAACAAGTATCCGCATCCGCGCGGCACAAAACGCAGCCCCCCCGAAGAAAGCGGGGTCGCACGGGAATATGTACCGAGCATGTAAAGCACGAACACAATAGATAGAATCATAACCGAACTGAAATTTACCGAAATAAGTATAGTAATCAGAAAATCAGAAACTTGCCTTTGAGTCATGTATCATTCGTATCAATATCATATCATCAAATCATTATACACATATAGCGTACCCGGCCCTCCAGTGAGGGACTCGGTGAATGAAATCATATAATCATCATGCATGGTAATCATATAATCATATATATATATATATATATATACCGTACCCGCCCCCAGCGAGGGGGACTCGCGAATAGAATCATCGCCATCCTGCCGCCACCCCCATATCATCACATCATCATAAATATATACCGTACCCGGCCTTCTAGCCGAGGGACTCGGTGAATAATGCAAAGAAACCGTGCACGAATACGTACCCGACCCGGACTCGTGAAAGATTCATCGAGGCATGCACGAGCAGAGTAGTGAGAAACCATATGCACATAAATTATTTTGAAGACTCGATGAAACAAAGTAAACGAACTATCATTCGAAAATCGGGACAATGGTTATAGCAAACACCTTTCGGACATCCCTCGGAACATATCAAACCGGACTTTAGAAATCATGGCCACGTGTCAGAATCATATGCATAACAATCTTCATTCCAGACTCGGTAAATAAATAAGTAATCACACTCGGGGGTCGGAATACTAAACATATAAGGTTCTTTCCAACAAACCATTAGAACTATACAAAGGAACGTCTCGGGGGCCCACGGACAAGTATCAAACCAATCCGAGCCCACCTATGGAAGTTAGAGTCATCATACACTACGAAACCTTCTACGAGCATATCGAGGTTATCCGAGCCCTATTGTGAAAGTTACGGTCGTTCGTAGTTTCAGAATCTTTTTAAGAACAAAATTACTTATGTAGCATTTAAAATTCAATCATACAAAGGACAAAAGGATCATGACATGACTACATTAAAAAGGTTAACATCAAGGGGTGAATAAAAGTCATAAACACGCTCGGATCGTAAGTGTTACATTCCGTATTTCGTGCCCTCGGGTAGGTCGAGGCAAGTGACACAAGTTTCTTATGGAAAATGTTAAAGTTAGAATATTAAAAAAGGCCAGGGGTAAAAAGGTAAATTTGCATAATGACTCATGG
>NW_026719365.1:0-11671 GCF_029784015.1 Lycium ferocissimum | reverse complement strand
AAAAATTTATATATATGAATTTACGTGCTAATAATTTTTTTGATGAACGTGTCGATACGGATTTGAACTAAAGATATTTATGTATATTTCCATGCAATATTGAATGATATGATTGATGAACTTAAAGTCGTAAAACCGACCAAAAATCGATATTTGAGAGAGAGAAGCAATATAAATTCTAATACAATATTTTGATCTAACGAAAACCAACCATAAAGGTAGGAAATTCCCTATTTATAGTTTTTCTCTATGGGCCTTCATGCGATATAAAACCCTTTTAGAATAAAGGAAGCCCTACTATGGATAAGGTTGGAGTCGTACGATCCGACACCCGTCTACCGTGATGCTCTGGTGTATAACGATCTTACACGCGCGGAATAGATGATTAGCAGGACCAACGGCCACAATCATGTGGTCCAGTGAAACCGGACTAACGGCCACGATCAACTCGGCCATGTATAAGCCCGACCAACGGCCACGATCAACTCGGCCCATTGAAACCGGTCTAACCTATGCGTAGTTAGCCCGGAGCAATCGACCTTATGGTTTCCTCCAACTTATTCGATCAAGCGCTACCGAATTCAACACCCCTACCGAACGGCTCGTGCTTGTTTTCTTTTCTTCTTGGTCCGATCACGCATACATTAATGTCATTTTTACCGTATACATTTGTTACACCTCGGAAAATTTTTCGTTGATGCCTGCACCAGTGAATAGGCGATGTAATATGAAGTATACGATGTTTCAATAAGTAAGAAATAGCAATTGATGATTCTAAATGAGATTTGAAAGACATTCGATGTTAGATAAGAAAGTTGCCAAGAGTATGCCATGTATACGATAAGTATCGGAAAGGATTTATGGTAGTAAGTTGATGACAAGCTTGACGACGTGTTGGGGAAAGAGTTATAACGCCCGCCGTTAATGAAGTGATAAACAAGTGCTAGAAAGGCTCATGGGATCGGAGATCAAACGAGACAGACGGATCAAACTTAGTGAAACAAGGAGTTCCCAGCAGTGTTCCCCGGGCAAGACAGGTTCCTGGACCGTGGGAAGTGGTCCAGGTGGAGACTACGAGTTAAACTGACTGGTCATGAACCACGGGCACCGTTTCACGGACAGCTGATCGGTTCCCTGACCGTGAACATCGTAAAACACCCGAACGGGCTGAAATGTTTTAAGTCTTAAATGTGTTCCCAACCCCGTTATTTCATTCCCAACATCTCTACTTCTCTCTAAAGACTTCTAGGCTTCGTATACATTTCATGAACAAGAATTTAAAGGAAACCAAAGGTTTTTATCATCAAACCAAGTGAATCAAAGTAAGAGAAACCATTAAAGTTCATCAAAAGCAAGAAATTCAAGTGAAAGAAAATCTAGGGTTTGGCTCAAGTAAGGTATATGCAACCAAGGTTCAATCACACCATCTAAGGTGAGTTTTATGATGTTTCCATGTTGTTTAAAGTATTTGGAAGTTGAAACACTTGGTTACGAAGAATATAAGAAACGGGTCATGAATGTGAATAGTAGCGCTTTTGAGTAAACGTTTGGAGCGAGTGATGATTCTTGATGTTTTATGAATATAATCATGTTATGAATGCTAATGAGAGTGTGAAATCATTGTTGTTGAATGTATTTTCGAGTTATGACTTATGAAATATGAATATTGAAGTGAATTGGGAAGTAGAGAACGTAGATGACTAAAAGCTATTGCGATGATATTGTGAACGTTATTGTTGATGTTTGGGAGTTGATATGTAACACGAGGGAAGTAGTATAAACAAAGGAGATGTTTAATTTCTCTAGAATTAGCCGAATGCTAAGCTATCTATTATCTAATGATTATGCAATTAAGGTGAGAACGTGAGCCTTGAAGAAGAACGCTCAGTGATAGAATAATTGCACGAAAGGTATGTAAGGCTAACCCTTCTTTCATAAGGCATGGTTCTTTGGCAAATGTTCATCCTCTTATGAGTTCGTGATACTCTCTAATGATCCTAGCTCTCGGTGAAGGTTTCAAATGACGCTCAAAGGATACGATCGTACTAAGTTCCTTATACGATGAGTACATCAAGATAGAAGTGTAATGAACGACGATAGTAACAAGACTAAAGACAGATATGAACGATGTATGTATGCCCGCATGTGAGGCTGCGAACCCCCGAGCTTATATGGCCGTAGAATATGATAAATATGTATATGTATACGTATGTGTGCGCAGAGGACACAGAACCCCGAGCTACATGGACGGGTAGTAATATGATAAATATGTATATGTATATGTATGTGTGCGCCGGAGGCTGGAACCCCGAGCTATATGGGTCGTGTAGAATATAAAAAGTAAGTATATATGTATATACTATATATAACGACGCGCGCGCACCGTGCTTGAATACGAATAACACCGAGCCTCGATAAGCCAGTGCGAATAACCCCGAGCTTGTGGCCAGGCACTCCAGCCTTGGTAGGGCTGTGTTACGTGAAAACACCTACCTCGTGGTCGGGTACGCAATATATAAAAGCTATATGTATGGACATCTATGTAGTACGATTAAGCTATATGTATGACATCTATATATGAGTACTATTAAGCTATATGTATACATCTATATGATGCGATTAAGCTATATGTATGGCATGTCTATGTACGAGTGCGACTGCTATGTATATGACCTCAATTAGAACATGAATATGTTAAGACAATGTAAGTGCCAAGTGAGGGCTATATGTATGCAATGTGCGAAGATATGAGCACGAAAGGAGATATCGGGTATGAGTACGAAAATAGATACGAAAGGTAAATGAGCAAGGATGTGAATGTATGTACGTGAGTGCGAAATAGAAATGGAACGTCCACATGGAAAGCGGTAGCAGCATGATGATGATGCTATTATCCCCGAACATGTTTATTTCATATGTTATCCATTATGTTTCCATATTGATATTGATCATCTTTACATACCGCATATTCTTCGTACCGACGTCCTTTTGTTTGTGGATCGCCGCGGGTGTGCTGTGTGGAGACAGACGGATCCATACCGTATTATCTCGTGGACTACATGGCAGGAGCTCGTTCATTCGGGTGCCAGCTTTTAGCATAGATTCTTTTGTATATATATATATATTCGTAAGGCACGGCGGGGTCTGTCCATATGTCATGATACGATGTACCTTCTTGAAGCTTTTCTCGTAGACACCGTGTATATGGTTAGATATGTTCGCCTTGTCGCCTATATTTTGGGATGTTGTTTGATCGCCTTGTCGGCGCATGTACATTTATATGGGCACAGATGACATTGATGATATATATATGTTGTTGCCCGATGGGATTAGAATGATGATGAACGAAAAGTTGATATAATTATGTGGCTCACCTAGAATGTGATGTATAATTATGCTAAGGGGTGCCCGGGTGGGCTAGCACCGGGTGCTCGTCGCGGTCCTCAGATTGGGTCGTGACAACATTCTTAAGATTGTATTTTCGCCAAACTCTAACGTAAAGGAAAAAAATAGCCATTACCGCTTTTTCCTTGTCACTTTCAGTCAATGCAACCAAAATTTCCTAACGAAAAGACAACATTAGTGGAGATAAATTACGTGAATTCTTTTTATTTTTAACAATCTCCTTTTTCTTCTCTATTTTCTTTAAAAAAGAGAACAAAAATCAACCAAGAATTTTCTAAAAGAAGATCTTTAATTGAAAAGTTGGTTACCGCCTAGAAGACATACATAATAATAACAAATGCTTTCAAGGGAGTGATCCAATATTCAGAGGCGGATCTAGGATTTGAAGGTGGCGGGTGCTATAATTTTTTTCAATGTAAATCTTGTTAGGAATGTGTTGGGTCGGGTCCATTTCTTTTTAGTTTATTTGGGTCAACTTAATAAACCTTTTTTTACTTGCAAATATGTAAATTACATCTCAAAAATCAAGAAACGAACATAATTAACATCTTAAATAAGGAAATCAGACCCATTAACGATAAGGTAAAATCAACATTTTCACCAAGGGACTTGCATCTTTTATGTATATTAAAAAATGAACTTGCACAAGTAAAATAACAACTTCAATAAGGGAATTACACCAATCAAAATAAGAAAATAATAGAAAAACTCTTCAATAGGTAATTACACCCCATAAATAAATGTAGAATTGGATAAACTACAAGTTCTCAAAAATAAATCATAAATTTCATGTTTTTTCTAAGCAATGCTTGTGAAATTTTCATCACAATTTAAGTAGTAAAGTGATTTATATTGAATTTAACAATTATAGAATTGCACAATTTTTTATAATACACTCCCTCCGTCCATTTTTATTTGTCCACTATACTAAAAATATATGTCCACTTTTACTTGTAAGTTGTATAGTTTGAAAAACCAAGACATAATTTACCATTTTATACCTATTTTACCCTTATTATTAAGTACTCCAATTCATTTCTCATTTTATTTATTCAAGTTATTAGGAGTGTACAAACAACATAAACAAGTAAACGGACAGAGGAGTAATAAACAAAAAAAATTATAAAAATAAATAAATTTAAATTTGATCTCTCGATCCAAAATTTCCATTGAGACCCAAGTTTTTCGATTTAATACTCCGTTTGAGATTAAGAAAAATGCTTAATTTAAGGGATTTTGAAGTTTCTTTGTGTGTTCGCTAAAATGATCACGTACAAAATAATAGAATAGAGGAAAGACAATATAAATAATAAAAAGATAAATAGAAAATTAGGAGGCGAAAAGAGAATTATTGACAAAGGTACTAAAAAGTACAAGAAAAAGGAGTCGGAAATGTCCAAGATAGATTAAATCTGTTTCACCAAACATACACCTTTCAAATTAATTTGGCATGAAAATGCAGTGATCAAATATTTAACCTAATTTAAGAAATTACATACATATATAAAAAATTTATCAATCTAACGGGTGCCATGCCACACCCACCCTGAAGGGTGGATCCGCCCCTGCCAATATTAGAATAGTTGGAAGTAAAATATGTGTGAAAATAGCTGGTATTGTACGCATTGGTGGAACCGTGGAAGTGGGTGCAAACTCACGCTAACGTGTTTAACAGAGAGAATAACAAAAAGGAGAAGAATGGCATGAGATCGGACAGAATTTTGACCGAACTCTTATATATATATATATATATATATATATATATATATAGGGCAAATAAAATATTAATATTAAATAAAAGAATAATTGGGAAAATATTAATGACCGTTCAATTTTGAACCAAATTGTAAACCAACCATCCAACCAACCAATAGTTGTATATGGAAAAATAAATAAAATTAGAAAAAAAAGAAGCGATTCGCTTGAAAAGTTCACCACATCACATGCTATAAAGCCGCTTTCTTCTTCTTCTTCTTCCTCCTTGTTATATTTTGAAGCCACCATAATTTTCTAAGAAAACCTATATTGCCTTTCTCCTCTACATTCAGAAAAGAAAAAAACCAGTTCAAAGAAAAATGGCATCATTTAATGAGGCACCACCAGGTAACGAAAAAGCAGGAGAGAAGATCTTCAAGACTAAATGTGCTCAATGCCATACTGTCGACAAAGGTGCCGGTCACAAACAAGGTACCCTTCTTCCTTACTTACAACCCCTTTTATTTTTTGTGTGTAAAGATTTCTTGTCAGATCTGATGATTATGGTTCTTTTTCTGCTTCTACATGTGTTTTATTGTTTACAAATTTATTCATCTCATGAATATTTTGTTGTTTTTATTTTTCTTTGGTGAAGGCTAAACATTGATTGGTTATTCTATCAGATCTGCAATTATGGGCCCATGTAGATCGATGTTACTGTCATATATTTGGTTTCCTTTTTCCAATTAGTGACACTTTTGTTTTTTGGGCAATACATATTATAACGTTTTGTTCTTATTCTTAAGCGCTAGCCCCACCATGCCTTCCACCTTCTTTGGATGGTTGTTACATATCGTTGCAGAATGTATTATATTACTTATATGATAGTGTATTTTGTGGTATTGTATTGTACTGTACTGTATTCTTTTGATGAATTCAAAGATCTTATTGCTTCTCATCGTTACACAATGCCACACATATAACAATTCGATCACACCCAATCAGTCGTTATATCAAATTGGACTTTTCGTCATTATTTCATCGTTACATAATGCTTACAATGTAATAAAATTTAAGAATAATCAAAACAAACATCGTATTTAAACTAACAACACAATACAATAGGTAACAACCATCCAAAGAAGCTATTAGTATTTTGACAACACTGAGTTTAAGATCTCGCTTTAAAGGAAAAGTTTTTGTCCCAGCTAAATTAGTGATTGCTCTATGAACTTAGATTAAGATTTTGTTTGTCCAAAAAGAAATAGATAGAATAAATTCAAATAGCACTCCAGGTATTGTTTAACGTGTTGTCTCTATGTAATGTTTTCTTGGATTTCTGATTATTGCTTAGTTAGATGTTTAACAATCATTTAATTATGATTTACTTGATTCAGGAATTTTTGAGTTGAACACTTTATGGTACTTGTGATGATTATTTTGCTCCAATTGTGACTCATTTAATTGTGTGGAAAAATGACTGGCTAGAAATTGTTGCTTGTTCAGTTTATCTGCTAAATAGTTTCATATTTTTGAAGTGAATAATGCCATCTCTTTTGCTCTTAACTCAAAACTAGGTTGCTCGATTTCTTTGATAAATGTAGTATGTTTTGCTTTTAATGGCTAACTTACCGATGGTTTGTTGAAGGGAAAACTAGATTGCTCAGTGTTCTTTGTTGTCACTATGGAATTAGTTTAGAAATGATTGCAAATTCCAAACCAAGATTTTTTTAAGCTTATTTTAATGATACTCATTTTGCAGAATACCAGTATAATGATGTTCATTGTATTACTTTTGTGTTCATCATTCTTTTTTGATGGTTGACAAATGAGTCGTAGGAGGGGGTGCTATTATAGTTATTCCATCCCACTTCTTCTATACGTAAGATGGTCCTTTCCCCTTCTTTGATTTTGTTGCCAATGTTTTGTCAAATCTCGTAATCTCTTGGTACTTCCTTAAAAGGGTCCATGTTGACAATTATCTTTTCATATCTTTTCTAGGTGATGGGTGTCTGGCAGATGTGTAATTCTTTTCTTTAGAATTGTTTTACGAGTTGTTCTGTAACTTACAACGGTGTCTATTTTAACAGGACCTAATTTGAATGGACTTTTTGGAAGGCAGTCCGGAACTACTGCTGGTTACTCCTACTCTGCTGCCAATAAGAACATGGCCGTGAATTGGGGAGAAAACACTTTGTATGATTATCTGCTCAACCCCAAGAAGGTGCGATTGGCATTTTCATTATGTTAGATATTTTGTGTTTATCATCGAGATATAAGGTTATTTGATGGCTCAACCATGCTGCATAATTTTTTGAATCCTCCCTTGTGGGAATTGCATGGAAGTATACATATTGTAGTTCCTTTGCTTTTCTACTATCTTATATTCCCTTTCAAGAAAATCTGCATGTTCCTTATATGCAATGCTGTTGATTGTTTCTACAGTACATACCTGGAACAAAGATGGTTTTCCCCGGATTGAAGAAGCCACATGAGCGCGCTGACCTCATTGCCTACCTGAAATCTGCTACTGCATGAGGAACCATTGACACACATTTTCCATTTTGTAGTCTGATAGGTGGCATGTTTTGCTATGCGGAAGAAGATAAACCATTGATTTTAAAAAAAAATAATAATAAGTAGACCTCTTATGGTCTGACTCATTTGTTTCCCAGAAAACTGGGTCATAGTAAATTTTTTTGTTACCTCTTGGAGAAGAGGTAAAAAACTCTTGGCAGACAAGGCCAACTTTAATATCATCATTCTCTCAAGATTATGTTTTGGTGGTGTGCTGCTTTTCTTGGTCCTTTCTCTTCTTTTATTCTACGCAAATTTAAAAGTCAAATTTGATCCATTAGAGAGAAATATGTTTCTGCATAACCAGTTAAGCAGGTATATACATTGATTGTCTGTCATTACAAGCCCAAAAAAAACGCAAAAAAAGTGGACTCTGGATGAAAAAACGTTGTTCTAGTTCATTGAGTTCCTTGGGCATAACCACAATCTGTTTTTCGGACATAATATATTCTCCATTAGGATAATGTACCTGAATACTTGGATGGTTGTAACACTTACTAGGTGGGATATTTGGATACCGGGTGAAGTCAGGCTAAGGCAAGGATCAACGTATAAAAATTAAGGTCAGAGAGAACTCTTTTAGCTTAATAATGAAGGTTAGGGTCGATCAGAGATCTTACCTCTTACATGAGCGTTGTATTTGAAGTTGAAAATCTCTCTTTTGAAGTGAGTATGTGAGTCTCGTCTTAGCTTAAGCGAGCCTTTTTTATTTTTCTGAATAGATAAGTGTGTTATAGATATTGAATCAAGGAGGAATTGTCAAATGTATTTACAAACTAGAAAAGTGCATCCCTTTCTATACTTAAAGGGATTCTATCAGTTCTATTAATGTACTAGTGACATTTGGCCTGTGAAAAGCTAGACTCAAGTTACATTAAAATTTATATTTGCAACTCGTTTTTTTTTTTATTGTTTTTTTTTTCTACTCTTGCTTTTTTATGTTGTTTTTGTATCATATCAGTTGTAAAGGTAGTTAGATAATTTTTCAATATTTCTAGGATATTTGATTATATAAAAGTTTTTGTAAGTTAAAAAAACAACATTTTTTTTAGAGTATATAGACTTCCTTTTTATTTGAAACAAATTAACGCATGCAAGTTAGATTTTAACTTGATTTTTTTATTAAACTTATATTGGCTAACCCATTTTTTGGAAGAAAAAATAATTATGATATTCAAGTAATAGAAGAAATATTTAATGCTACGCTGTATGATGACATCAATGAAGTTCACTTATAAATAAAGATAGCATTTAAAATTAAATAATTAAAAGTCTTGATACAACGAAATACTTTAAACGTTTCTTCAATTAAACCATACAAAAAGGAACAGGAAAGTTAATGAAATTATTTGTTTTTCTTACTTTAATCTTTCCTTTTCTTTAAAAATATTGTAGTTTGTTTTTCTTAATGAACTATTGTAATTTCTTAAACGTGTATGTAGTTTTAGTATTTCATGTTTATCTAACCATTTGTCCTTAATTATAAAACGTTGATTATCTCATCTTTTGTAAAACATTTCATTGTCCAAAAGTGTGAAAAATGATTACTCTCATTTTCAATTATTTATTATATTATTATTACTAGTATACATATCCGCGCAAAATATAAATAATAATAACTAAAAAATATTATGCGTGACCAAAAAAAAAAAAAAAAGGACAATGCCGTATGGAAACTTCAAGTTCATCCCAAAAAGTACAAGAAATTTAATCACAATCTTTAGTACTCGATGCAAGTGAATGGCTTGATTTTATCACACATAAGAAAAGCAAATACTCTTTAGAACATCACGAACAAATTTTTTCTTTTGCAACTCCATACTTCCTCTTCAATCGGAATCTAAGAAGTTGTGATTGGATTCCACTTTTCACACCAACTTTCATGAACTTTTTGGCTTTCTCTGCCATGGCTCTTTAGCCTAAAATTTCAGTCCAATCAATGAATTAATGTAATCATCAAACACCTAGAAACATTTGTCCAACAAATGAATTCATGTAATCATCAAAGGCCAAACTACGTCAGGTTTCTTTTAATAGCAAGTGTTACTTGTTTTGGGATAAAATGTAGTTAGAAGTGAATATAATACTTAAAAGTGTTTCCAACAATTGAGACTGCAGATCGGAACGAATAATAACAACGAAATTATACAAACAACCCAAAAAACGTCAAGAAAATGCAAATTAGTACAAACAGTATGTGTCATTCAAACATTTACTTGTTGAAAAAACATTCATATCACGATCAACATCCTTTTATTACATGGGACTATTCCTGAAAAAACACTCTTTAAAGCCAGAAAACTGATCTGAAATAAACATAAGCGAGAGTAAACAAAAACAAGGTACTGTGTCAAATCTAATACTGATCTATAGTTAGATAACGCAAAAGTTATCTATATTTAGAAATCAAGTAAATGTAAGTACGGAACCATCATCTATTTTCTGAAATTAAGAAATTAAATTTTTGGATGTTTGATATTTTCTGACATGTTTGTCTAGGGTGAAATCGACGCAACACAGTCAATCAAAAGATTCCAACCAAATTAAATCTTCTGAATCCATAGACATATGCGTCCCAAAATCATAAACCCAAAGAAGTTTGCTGCATAGTCATGATTAAACAGAAAGAGGGTAACAACTGAGAAGAAAAAAGAGGAAGAATACTCAGATCTCAATTTCCAGAAGAATAGTCAGATCCCAGTTTCCTCTGCAATTCAGGTTAACCAAAAAGTAAATCCTTTTTCATTATTTCTTCAAAATCGTAACTTTCCAATATAATTAAATTTGAATGACTCCGCGAAACTGCCAGCTTGTGAGGCCCTTGATAGATAGTGAATGCTGGATTGAGACCAAAAGAAAAGAAAAAAAATGAGAAACCAATCTAATACGTTGATCATTTCTAGCAGTGAAAAATACCTTCCCTGTCTCATCACCAACCAAGCATTCAGCTAGTCGCATACGGCGGCTTTGATTTCCCCTTGGGACTACCTTTTTTGTATTAACCACCTTCACAGTAAGATGAAATTAGAAACATATCCATGAACTAATCATAAAAGAAGTATAGTACAAAAAATTCAAAATAAACCCAACAATTGGACTCCTTAGTTTGTGTTGGACTCCTTAGTTTGTGTTGGATATGGATAAGAGAACGTGGTTAGAAAATATAGTTTGAACTTTTTTATGTATTACAGAGGGTTTTCAGAAGAGGGTCCGGAACAAAAATGATGCAAAAAAATTTTTTTTTAACCAAAATACCCCAACAAAAAAAAATATTACCAATATACCTTTAACAAGATATTTTAAGCTAAAGACTTAACCGTAACGCATTAAATGCTTTAAGCAAAGAAATATTCGCTTAAAGGACTTTTCCTACTTTTCTCCTATATTTCGCATTTTATCTTTACTTACAACGCAAGAAAAATCGCATTATAGTCCTCAACATAAACTCGATCGGGTTCCACCACTTGCCCCTCGAATGATAAAAAAAAAAAAAAAAAAAAAAAAAAAAAAAAGAGGAAACGGCCATTGACGAGAAAAAAGCGGTCCCACTTCCAAAAACGTCACTTTCTATTAAATTTCGTGGGAAAAGCTTAGATTCTCAGATATTCAAGCTTCGAGGAGCAAGATTCTAAGCTCAAATTTTGGGGGAGAAGCGGTTAACTCAATTAAATAACTCTACAAAAAAAGTCTTTCGATTAAGTTTTTTACTATGAACTTTTGTTATTATTTTGTTATATACATTATATTCTAAGCATGCTTAACATTTAATCCTTGCTATGTTTCAAAAAAAAAAAAAAAAAACAATTTTTTTTTTTTTTTTTTGGACTTGGCAACGTTTTGCCATCGTTCGATTTTTTTTTTTGGTTTAATTCAATATTTGTTAAATGTTTATGAATTGTTAATTTGTTAAATGTTTATGAATTGTTAATTTGTTCTATGTTTATGAGTTGTTAATTTGTTTAAATTTTTTATGAATTTTAATGAATTATTATTT